>NC_081180.1:211765622-212008335 GCF_029867415.1 Vicia villosa | reverse complement strand
TCTTCCATTCTTTTCTTGCGACTTGAACGAGTGTTGTATGGATGAGACAGCTTGGAAGTCTTGGTTCACCTCCTTCTCCTCCTCTCTTTCTGGAGAAAGGAAAGTGACTATTAGATCCGCGACAATTCTCGTGTCAGTGTGTACGACTAAAGCGATGTATGATATGCAATTAAGTTAATATTTTTCAAGGAAACACCATAATTACGTTATGAAACATCAAACTTTTATTAATTAAGCGAAAACGCTGTTTTTTACACACTTTGAAAAAGAAATACAGAGAAACTGAGAGAAAGGACTCTAAAACTTTGACGAAGAGCCGACTTCACGTTCTAACATCTTCTTATGTTTCTTGAGCTGAGCATTCTCTGACGTGAGCTGATCGATGATCCAGGAAGCAGGAGGGATATGATGAGAAAGTGACGTTTGTGACACTTGTCGATCGAGTACTTCAAGTAACTCATCCTTCCTTCTTAGGATGTTATGAATCTCAACATTTTCCGTGTTGACGATTTGATACTTGTTCCTCCAAGCATTCCTTTCTTGGCATACCTTGTTTAATGCCGCTTGTAGTTTTTCAACATCGGTGGAGAAAAGGTAAATTGGTTCCCTTAGGGAATTGGGTTCTTGATGCTGATATGGCATCCTGAGCTTGAATGCTCTGATGCGTACCCATTGAAGGTAAGGATCCAGGGAGATGCAAAGATGTTTTCCTAACAACCTTCTCCCTTTGCTGTGAACAAGACGCCAGGCTTGGACAATTTCCTTCTTCAGCATGTTGCCATGATCGTCGATGTTCTTGAAGAACAGACCCTCCAATTGGATGTTACTTGGTATATTTTTCATGGGATAGCCGTATTGACGACGGGCTAAAGCTGGATTGTAACTGATTCCTCCCTTAGTTCCAATAAGGGGTATGTTGGGAAAACTTCCGCAACTGAAGATGATCTTGGCTTCGTCGTTGTCAGGACTACACCACTCAATGTCTGTATGAGTGAGGGACATGATTTTTTGTGACCAGTAAAGGCCATCCCTCATGTTCCAGAAAGTGCTAGACTTTGGCAGGTGCAAGACGAACCATTCTTATAACAATGGTACGCAGCATGTGATTAATCCTCCTCGCTGCAGGTTTCTTGAATGCACAGAGTGATAAGCATCCGCAAGCAAGGTTGGACCTGGATTTCCAATTAAGAAGATCTTAATTGCGTTGATGTCGACGAAATCGTTAATGTTAGGAAACAAAAACAATCCGTAGATAAGCAAAGCCAAGATTTCCTCAAAAGCGCTCATATCTTGGATGCTGACGAAGTACCGAGCTTGATCAAACAGGAATTTGGAAGGCAATCCTTGAATTCCTCCTCTACTCACCATATGAGTTCTGATGTCGACTACGTTCAAAGGAGTAGTTGCAGCAATGATAATGTCGTCAGGATTCTTTTCCAAACCGGAGTACGGATCTTGCGTGTACACGGGTATTCCAATCAGACGAGAGTACTCCTCCAACGTAGGCATGAGCTGATAATCTGGAAAGGTGAAGCAGTGATACGTTGGATCGTAAAACTGTACCAAGGTGGGAAGGATCCCATCCACAATGTTGGTATTGAGCAAAGGCAGAAGTTTTCCATACTTCTCCTTGAAAGCCTGGGGGTTGACCACCAGTTTTCCGAGCTTTCCCAGTTCCTCGACCTGGGGAATCTTGAAGGTGTATTTCCTAGCTCTCTTTCTCCCATAATCCATGGTATAGATCCTTAAGTCCTTTCTCCGTTTCTCTCTTTCTCTGAAGTTCAAAACGTTCGTTATTTAGTTTCCTTGAAAAACGACTCGAAAAAGACTCTTTTTGGTTTTAATTATTATGATGAATGATGCATGAATGCATGAATGCACACACAAGAGTTTTAAACAAACATGGCGTTGAAGGGTATAGTGTTCATGAAGTCAAAACGCAAACCTCGCCCCAATGGTAAACTAAGGATAAGGATTTTTGTACCTGTAAAACGGGTTCTAGGGGATCTCAGAGCTTTTGCTCAATCTTAAAGATACGTTGACTGGTATCTATAAGAGAGTTTTCTCTGAGTGTAGTATCTGCGTGACAATTACTTTCGTAATCACTGCTCTACGTCCTAAAAAAGGCTTTAAGTGGAGTTAATGTGTTTCTAGGTCCTCCTGGTACAAATCAGTCTCGGAATGCAGTGGCGCAGTTAATCACAACCAGCCAGGCAAATCCCAAGAGTAGAATTGTGAACCAAGATTAGAGGGCCTTCACCGGGAAGACATCCTCCATCCTATCTTATGTTGCACTCAAATCCGGGTATAGGATTTCTCACCACAAGGGGGAATCAAGCCCTTTCCCGATACAGAATAAACAAAATAAACAAATATAAATGCAACAAACACATGATATGACACAGAGGTTAGGCAGGACCTCTCTTGTTTGAGGGGGAATTTGGCATCCCTAATTCCTCATTGGGGCTGGACCAGCAACAGGTCAACCATTGGTTTGGATGAAAAACCAAGGTTTTTAACACTTATATCCCCAGCAGAGTCGCCATTTTTTTGTGGTTGTCGTTTTTTTTTAACTCCCCGTTTCACTTGGAAGGACGGCACGCTAGACCCTTCACGCGAAATTTGGAAGGAGAATGCGCCCGTGGTGGGATGAATTTTGTTTCAGTTCTTCCTACGATATCACACGAACTTTATTATTTGTCCTACGAGTAGGAAAGGGGAAAAAAGATCTCAACTAAACCCTAGGAGTTTGCTAAGTGTGGGGATTCACCTAGACTAGAAATTCTGGAGTCCGGGAGGTCGGTTATACATAGGGAAGAGTTTAAACACCCTACATATCTGTAGTACTCTACAGGAACCTTCTCTGTGTGTGGACCTCCGTTTTTTTCGGGCCATACCTCTGAGCGTGAGAGATACGTGAACTGACTCTTTTTTATCGCTTATGCTTTCGCATTTTTTTGAAAATTCACAGAGTCGCCACCGACCTTTTATTTTATCCAATTAAGGAAAGGTTTATAAAAGAAACAGAAAAAAGACCTTTAAGAAATTCTGGGTAAGGGGGTAGGTTATACAAAGGGAAGGTGTTAGCACCCTTTGTATCCATGGTTATCCATGGGCTCTTAAGTTTGCTTAGCTCACTTGTTTTTCGATTACTTTTCAATTGTTTTAGAACGCTCATATGTGGTTTCAAATACCTTTGTAAATTGAATTTGTAATGATCCTTGTGCGGATGTATACAAAATGTTTGTTTATCTTTCGAAAGATGTTTTGAAAAGAACGTTAACTTTGTAATGATCCGTGTTTGGATGTATACAAAGTATTGTCTTTTTGGAAAGTTTTGTTTTGAAAAACAACAGTGTATGAGAATTTTGTTTGTTTTGATTTGAGCAAGCAAACTAGGAGGTCTACCCTGAGTTGTAAGGTCTTTATCCTTATTTCCTTTAAAAATTTATCCTTTCACCGGATACAAACAAAAGGTTCGATTTTGTACTCGAAACAGTAGAACTTTGACTTTGATTTTGAAAAGAATGAGAAGGGATTACCTTAAAAGGTGCAAGTGTGATTTGTGTTTGAATTCAGATATTTTATCTTTTGGAGTTAGTGATCTAACGGTTCAATTTTATCTTTGACATACACGCAGTTTATATTTGCTGGAAATTAAAATGCGGAAATGTAAAGTGCGGAAAGTAAATCTACGCTATTACATCGATTGTGCAGGAAATGTAAACTAGCCTATTTACATGAATTTGACATCCTATACATTTATCTAGGAATTTAAATTGCAGAAAAAATAAAAGGCATATTTTTGGATTTTTTATGATTGATTTTAATTATAATTAATGCATGATTAATTAAATTTAAATGAAGAAAAAAAAGATGAAAATATATTTAAACCTAGAAATTAAGTTTAAAATATGTACAAAATATTTGTCAATTAATTTTAAAACAAAACTAATTTTTTTGGAATTTTTGAAATTGATTTGAAATTGATTAAGCTAATTAATACATAATTATACAAATAATTATACAAATAATTAAAACTCAAAGAGAAAATTATTCAAAATATGTACAAAATTAGTTTATAATACATAAACAATATTTTATATAAAGAACAATTTTTTTTATGATTTTTGATTGGTTAGAATAATTAAAAAGCAAATATATAAATATATACTAATTAATTATGCAAAATATTGAAATTTTGAAGAAAAATAAAATATTTTTATTTCAGAAAATAATATATTATTTTAGAAGTCTAAAAATATTTTTTGTGTATTTTTTGGATTTTTAAAACTATTTTTAATTAATTTTGCAAAGAAATTAAAATAAAATAGAAAATAAAAGGATACTGATCAGATGTGGAAATTCATGAGGGAACATGGTAAGGATGAGTGTTCTGGAACGTTGGATGAGCTGGCAAGTGGATCAGAAGGTGATTAAAGTGGGGGACCATCGCACGTGGTACACCTGCAAAACACTGAATCCAAGATTAGTTTAAAAAACACGCGCACGCCCTCCAGCCAATCAGAGGACGCCACGCATCATCTTCTTCCTCAGGATGGGTCTTTTACACCTTTCAATTGCAGGTGGTGTAAAAACTCCAACCTTTTACACCTGTTGAAAATAACGAATGCAAGCAAACATTAATATAAATTTGGCGCGATGCCATGGTTCAATTCATCTTGTTCATGCGAGTTTTAAGGTACTACTTAGAGTTCATAATTTTGCATGGATCGTAAAACCCCAAATTTAAAGGTTCGAACCCTAAAATGGTGATCCTTCGTATAGGCGTCCAAACTTCAATTAAGTTTTCAGAAACGATTAGGACCTCAAACCAAACACAAATATATGTCTACATCTTGCTAAACATGCATGGATTATGAGATATAAGTTAGTTTTAGTTTGAACAAACCGTGGCCTAGGTAGCTCGATTTATGAGGTTTCAGGACTTGGAAATGATTGAGATATGTTCAGTAATGCTTGAGGAAGGTGTTTAAGTATTTAGTTTATATTGAGAATGTATTAAACTAAAAATTCGAATTTGAAATTTCTTTGAAAAGTTTAAGTGGTTACAAGCATGGTACAAGCATAAGAATGGCTCTGATTTCTGTCTCCCTTGATTGTGAAGTGTTATAGCCTTTATATAGACTATGTTGTGCTTAGAATTGAAGCCAAGAAGCATCTAGTTGCCTTTGTGGAATTCTTGATTTTTTTATATTAAAAACCTTTGAATTATTGACCAAGTCTTCTTCTCTTCAATGCTCTTGCCTTTCTCTTCAATTCTATGCAGAAAAACAGAGATTCCTTGGGTGAGTCATGCTTGGATTGTAAGCTACCCATTATCCATTCATTTTCCTTTTAATTTAATCTTAAAATAAGATAAAATTAAGAAAAAAAATGGATAAAAAAAGGTGTGGGCCTTGTCTTGGTCGTGGGAGACCCATAATATTATGGAAATGATGTTTGAACCATGAAAACTTGGCCCCATTTGGAAAAAATACATTTTTGAGCAATGTTGATTTCATGCATTTTCCCAAACTTTAGCCAACTTCAACAAGGTGTAAATCCCTCAATTTTTGTCATATGAAGGAGATCTTGCACTTTTTGGAAACCTCAAAGAGTCCTCTAACCAATGCCTTTGGTCTCATGTCAAAATGATTTTTGATGCTCCTTGTGTGTCCTTTTGAAAAAAGTGTCTTTTTGTTGAATTTGAAAATGACCTGTAATGTCTTTGGTCATATTTTTCAAATGGTGAATGCAATGACCATGGGATCAATTGCATTTGAAAGATAATTGAATTTCCTTCAAAATGAGCTTTGGTTTGAATTTTTTGGATGAAGGATGAGAGAGTTATGACCAGTCAAAGTTGAGTTGACTTTTCAAGCAAAAACCCTAATTTTGAATCTTAGGGTTTTGTTGATTTTTGATCTTTCCTTGATGAATTATGATCATCCAATGATCAAATGATGAATCCTTTGACAAAATATGGACTTTGACAAAAAATTTCATTTTTGACTGTCTGTTGACTTTTTGGGTCAAACGGGTCGTCTGTTGACTGTTTGAGCTGCTGACGGTGCGTCTGAGTGAATTGAAGTTTGAAAATTTGTATGATGGTTCTTTGAGATATATGGATGTGCATGAAATCCATTTGAGGTCTCAAAAGCTTGTTTCTCCTGTAAAAACAAGAAAACCCTAGTCAGGGACTGTTTGTGTAGGAGACAGTTAAGCGTACCTGATTTTTGTGCAGTGTTGAGTCTCTGCTAATCGCGTGATATTCAGAAAACTTCTAGAACAAAAATCTTGGGATTTTGAATTGTGAAAGATTGATTTGATTGATGGTACAAAACACTGAGAATTGTACTGCCAGCAGTTTGGCTGTCAACTGACTGTTCAGGTATTGACGTAGCAGTTAGAATGAAAAATCAACAGTCAAAGTTAATTTTCTTTTGTTGTTTTTGTTTTATGTGAAAAATGAAAGTTTATTTACATGACTTGTTAAAAAACACAGACATAATAAATAACTAATATATACTGTTACCAGTACAGTCTGAGTTTCCTGATTCTGCGCCTGCAAAAAGATTTAACTCTGTACCAATTGTGTCAGTACTATTTATCTGTAAATAAATAAATAGCATGTGTGAAGTAATAAACAGTATTTGGCGTTTGCGTAAGAATAAATTCAACTGCAAGCCAAATTACTGTATAAGAAAAATTCTAAAAACTAAGTATTTCATATGTCAAGATATTTGTTGAAATAAAAATCCATGATTATATGAGACTCTTAATTTCCAGATTGGAGTTTTCTTGAAAAAAGATGCGTGCAAATTTTGGGGTATAACAGTTGCCCCTATTCAATCTTCTTAAACCTGAAGAGATTGTCTGAAATCTGAAGGTAGAAGATGATTGAATATTTAGATGCCCTGAAAATTTGCACTTACCTTGATCATAAGAGATGTTGGAAGTTGCATTTGAATGTCGTTTGCGAAATGTTGTTGGCAGATTGAAACATTACCTGAGATGGGCTTTCAGATGCCACCTGGAAAATGTGTTGAGGGTTTGTTCATCAGAATGAATCCATTGATTATATCTTGATGAAGGATTTGAAAGTCTTTGTGTTGACTGTTTCGGAACCGTCCAAGGTTACCGCTTTAAGTCTAGGAGGATGATTGCTACGGAACTTGTCCAAAGTTTTTCCGCTTTAGATTTTGATCATTGTGGAACCATCTGAGGTATCAGCTTTAGATCTTTGATGTTAGATCGTTCTTGAACCGTCTGAGGTATCGACTTTAGATCTGCAATGTTAGATTGTTCTGGAACCGTCTGAGGTATCAACTTTAGATCTGCGATGTTAGATCGTTCTGGAACCGTCTGAGGTATCAACTTTAGATCTGCAATGTTAGATCGTTTTGGAACCGTCTGAGGTATCAACTTAGATCTGCAATATTAGATCGTTCTGGAACCGTCTGGGGTATCAACTTTAGATCTGCAATGTTAGATCGTTCTGGAACCGTCTGAGGTATCAACTTTAGATCTGCAATGTTAGATCGTTCTGGAACCGTCTGAGGTATCAACTTTAGACCTGCAATGTTAGATCGTTCTGGAACCGTCTGAGGTATCGACTTTAGATCTGTGGTGTCTGTTTTTGAGTTGATAAGTAATCAGAATGAATCTTTGACTTGATTATATCTGAGAGAACCGTTCATGGAATTCAGGTGAACACTGCATGTGATTGAGAACATCTTTGTTGAAGATATCCGTCTACCTGAAAAATCAAGTTAGTGATATGCAATGTTTATGATGCATGTAAATGTGAGATATTCCCGGAGAAATATGCATGTGATGTTGTGTATGAATATGCGCATGATGCATGATGTATGATGTATGATGTATGATGTATGAATGTATGAATGTATGAATGTATGAATGTGAATATGAATGTGTGATGTATGAATATGATGTCAAGCTTCTATTTGGGAAAATAAATTTCCGCCAGTCATCTGGATATGACTATATTGTGATTGATGATTTTTTTTTAGTACCCTCGGCTGGGGAAATTCTTTGAGAACCATGGTACTCTGTTGAAGGATCTTTGACTATCACTTGGGAATGAAAGGTAGATGGAAGTTCTGATGCCCTTTCAAATGGGAATGAGGAAGATGCATAATCCTCCGATGCACTATCTGACCAAGTCCGGGTGCGGGGATCACACCTTCTGAAGATAGCAATCTGGAACAACCCTGCTGGGGGATAAGACTTCTTTTGAAGAGAAAATCTTTTTGAGGAATTTGCTGAGAAATGTTTCTCTTGGGGATTTTCTTCTGATGGGATGATGTCCAGATAATTGGGACATTTCCTGAATGCTATTCCTGTTTTTCCTGGTAAACATCAATCATATTCAAATGCACATGTTCATTCAAAATTATCATTGGGACGTTTACGTATTCAAAACAGAAAAAGTGAAAATAGTGATTTTGAGCCTAAGCTGCATTGATTTTTTTGAAAAAGAGCCATGATAGGCTGATTCGCACAGGGAGACAACAATCCTAGAAGTAGGAAATTGTCAGAAAGCTTTGGAAAATAGTTATGAAGATAAATAGCTATGTGAAAATGATCCAGTCAAGTTTCAATTCTGCTATTGCCAATCTGTCTTCGAGCATCTCATCCCTCACTTGTTGGAAGAAAGTGATTGGACTGATCGGTGTCTTTGAGGTGTTGAATCTTGATGGTGAGTAGGCAGTTGAACGGTACATAGTTGTATGCTTCATTCCCTAACTTTTGCCTAGGCTGCCCTTTCAGGTTTTCAGCCTACCAGGATAGTATTTGTTTAGTCTCTAATTTTTGCCTGGACCGCCCTTTCGGGTTTTTAATCCACCGAGACGCTCATTTTTTG
Organism: Vicia villosa; assembly: GCF_029867415.1. NCBI lineage: Eukaryota > Viridiplantae > Streptophyta > Magnoliopsida > Fabales > Fabaceae > Vicia > Vicia villosa. The sequence goes on along the minus strand of NC_081180.1, from coordinate 211,999,445 downwards.
CCTAAGTTGCCCTTTCAGGTTTTCAACTTAGCGAGCTGTTTTTTTTCTTTTTAAGCGAAGTATTTTTTGACTATGTCAGCATTCACAGGGTGTGGGAAATCCTCACCATCCATGGTGGTAAGCAACATGGCTCCGCCGGAGAATATTTTCTTGATTATGAATGGTCCCTCATAGGTGGGAGTCCATTTGCCTCTGGGATCACCTTGTGGTAAGATGATGCGTTTGACAACCAAGCCACCAGTTTGGTATGCTTGACTTTTGACTTTTTTGTTGAAGGCTTTGATCATACGCTTTTGGTATAGCTGACCATGACAAATAGCTGCGAGCCTTTTCTCATCAATCAAGTTTATCTGGTCCAACCGTGTTTGAATCCAATCGTCTTCGTCTAGATTGGCTTCTTTCATAATCCTTAGGGAAGGAATCTGAATTTCAATTGGAAGAACTGCCTCCATACCATAGACTAAGGAGAATGGAGTTGCCCCTGTTGAAGTACGCGCAGATGTGCGATAACCATGAAGAGCAAAAGGTAACATCTCATGCCAGTCTTTGTAGGTTACTGTCATTTTTTTATGATTTTCTTGATGTTCTTGTTGGCAGCTTCCACCGCGCCGTTCATCTTTGGTCGATATGGAGAAGAATTATGATGTTTGATCTTGAACTGTGTGCAAAGTTCAGTAATCATTCTGTTGTTTAGATTTGTGCCATTGTCCGTGATAATCCGTTCAGGGATGCCGTACCGACAAATGAGATTGTATTTGATGAACCGGGCCACCACATTCTTGGTAACAGAAGCAAATGAAGCTGCTTCTACCCACTTTGTGAAGTAGTCAATAGCGACCAGGATAAAGCGATGTCCGTTGGAGGCAGTAGGTTTGATTTCTCCAATCATATCAATACCCCACATTGCAAAAGGCCAAGGAGCCGTCAGGACGCTTAATGGAACTGGAGGTACATGTACTTTGTTAGCGTATATCTGGCATTTGTCATTCCACCTTTCCACTTGATCTTTCTTCAACAGTTTGAAGATCGGCACACAAGTAGTAGTCATGTGGGCAATAAATCGGGCGATGTAATTTAGACGTCCCAAGAATCCTCTGACTTGTTTCTCGGTACGAGGTATAGGCATTTCTTGAATGGCTTTAACCTTGGCGGGATCAACCTCAATACCTTTGCTGCTGACGATGAAACCTAAGAGTTTGCTGGATCTTACTCCAAAGGTACACTTATTTGGGTTCAGTCGCAACTTGTATTTCTTGAGTCTGTCAAACAACTTGTGTAAATGACCCAGATGTTCTTCCTCGGTGTTGGATTTTGCAATCATGTCATCGACATACACCTCTATTTCTTGATGAATCATATCATGAAATAGAGCTACCATTGCACGTTGATAGGTTGCTCCTGCGTTTTTCAGACCAAAGGGCATTACTTTGTAACAAAAGGTTCCCCAGGGTGTTGTGAAGGTTGTTTTTTCCATGTCTTCGGGTGCCATCTTGATTTGATTGTACCCTGAGAATCCGTCCATAAAGGAGAATACCTTGCATTGTGCGGTATTGTCAACCAGTACATCGATATGTGGTAAAGGGAAATCATCTTTGGGGCTTGCCCGGTTCAGATCTCTGTAGTCCACGCACATTCTGACTTTCCCGTCTTTTTTAGGTACAGGCACGATGTTAGCTATCCAAGGAGGATAACTTACAACTTTTAGGAATCCGACATTGAACTGTTTTTCAACCTCGTCTTTGATCTTTTTTGACATATCAGGCCTGCTCCTTCGTAGTTTCTGTTTGACTGGAGTGCTACCTTCTTTGATTGGCAGGCGATGAACTACAATGTCCGTGTCGAGGCCTGGCATATTCTCACAGGACCAGGCGAATATCTCGACGTAGTCTCGCAGCATTTGAATCAGTCTTTGCTTGATGCTGTGTTCTAAATCAGCCCCTATTTTGACTTCTTTCTTTTCTTCGTTGCTGCCCAAGTTGATGACCTCAATTGGCTCCTCGTGAGGCTGTATGGCCTTGTCTTCTTGTTCTAGCAGCCTTGCAAGTTCTCTTGGCACTTCACAATCTTCCTCACTTTCGTCCTCAGTTTGGTAGATCGGACTTTCAAAGTCATGACGGGCAATAGCAGAATCGTTGTTGACTGGATCCAGAGTGTATGTGAATCTGCATGTTAGTTATGTGAGTGTGTGTGAAGAAAAAACATAGCTATTTGAAAGCGAAGAAAGAAAGAAAAAGGATCACAAAATTTAAATATGCAAGCGTCCCATGATTTTATTGAATGCACATGATCATGATATGATAAGCCCTTATAGAAGGACCAGTGTGCTAAGGCACACGGCTTTCAAGCTCATGGTTCGATTGTTCAGGAACCATTTTTATCTTTGCACAATATACACAAAGAGAACAGGAAATGGCATTTACTCCTGGTCAAAGGAGATCACATCCTCAGCTTTCCAGTTGTTCAATCCACTGTTGTGAGCAGGGAGTATCCAGCTGTTCCAGTTGCAGTTGTCTTCTTCATCTTCCACAGCATTGATTTCATTAGTGGGAAAATGAGCCGGTGATCCTTCGGGATAAGGGATATACTCTGCTGGATACGAGAGCCAGGCTGAGATATCTCTGTTGGCTGAGCGAGATGCTCGATAAGGCCGTCCCATGCAGTCGGGATGATGTTTTGAATAGAGACTTGTGCATCCTGATGAGGAGAGTATGCTGACAGAAAGCAACCCTCGTTATTTGGTATTTCCCTGGCTTTTTCAAGAGCGAAATTGTCATCGTACTATTCATCCCATCCAGTTGGGACAATGTCCTCCATAGCAATTTGTGAGCTCGAAGGAGCGGAGTATTTCACCATATAGTCATATTTGCCGCTGGGTTCTCCTAGCGTGTCCCATACTTCTTTGGGTGGATTTTGATATTGCTCAGTGACGGGACTTGTGAAACTTTCGTCATTTCCAATTTGATTACCCCATCCAGTCGGGGTAATGTCTTCCAAAGCAATATAAGAATTCTGAGGTGTGGTATACTGATAATTATACCCGCCATTTGGTTCTCCCACAACATCCCACATTCCCATGGAAATGGGTGGAATCTCATCTGGATATGGCTGAATGATATGGTTCAAGAACACTCCTTCATCTTCAATAGCGTTTACTTCTTGGCTGACGAAGTGTGACATTAATCCTCCAGAACGAGGACCTTGATCATTCTTTTGATCTTCACTGTCATAGCCCAGGCCTAGCTTGTCAGACTTGTAGGGTATATCGGGAAGTTGTCCCCATACTGTGCAATCACCCTGTTCAATCATGGCTTTGACATCTTTGAGAGAAGCCATAGTTGTAGTTGGAGTAGCAGGAATATGCTTGGTGGTAGAGACATCTGGGGAGACCACCTCAAATGATTGGCATGGAGTTTCGATGAATTCATCCTCCAACTCAACATATTTGGAATTGCTTAGGTGACTAACCACATATTCCTCTTCGCCATAGACTGTGACAATCTTTCCTTTTACTGGATATTTTAACTTCTGATGCAGGGTAGAAGTTACAGCGTTTGCCCCATGTATCCAAGGGCGTCCAAGTAAACAGGAGTAGGCTGGGTGAATTTCCATTACGTAAAAGATAGAATCGAAGATTTGAGAACCCACTCTGATTGGGAGATTCACTTTTCCGTATACCGTTCTTGTTGACCCGTCAAAGGCTCTTACCACAACATCACTTGGTTGTAACACAATTCCTTCGAAGTCAAGCTTTTCTAGTACTGTTTTCGGTAACACGTTCAAAGAAGAACCGTTATCTACTAGCACATGAGATAGAGTGGTGCCATTACATTCAATGGAGATATGTAGGGCTTTGTTGTGATTTTTTCCAGCAGGGGTCAGATCCACATCAAAGAAACCGAGACCATTGCTCATGGTTAGATTGGCAACACAATTCTCGAATTGGTCGACTGAGATCTCTTGAGGCACATGCGCAGCTTTAAGGAACTTCATCAGAGCTTTGGCATGGGCTTCTGAATATTTTAGCAGGGATAGCATTGAGATTTTTGAAGCGGTGTGCCCCAGTTGCTCAACAATATTGTAATCACTCTTGCAGATGATTTTCAATATTTCCTCCATTTCTTGCTTTGATGGATCCTCAGCAGTGATCTCCACCGGGGTTTGAACTTGTTCAACTTGTGGCTCTTTGCCTCGAGCGCTGTTATCTTGATTAGGAACTGGGACTCGGACTGGACCAGCAGCAACATTTGGAGAAATTTCTGGTGAAAAGATTCTTCCACTTCTCGTGATCTTGCTGGTACCCACAATATTACCCACAGTTGGAGTAGTTAACTTTGCGGCCTCTTCAGTCGAGGTACCCTGCTTAACTCCATGAACGTAAACATTAGTGTCGTATCCCCATGGGACAGCTTTGTCTGAGGGGTATGGAAATGGAGTTGGACTAGCAATGACTACTGATGCCACTTTGAGTGTAGCAGAAATTTTGAATGGAGCCTTGGCAGAGATTTTGAATGGTAAGCTGGAGATCACTGAGGCATCCTCCATTCTCATCCCGTTTGCAAAGAATTCGCACAGCACGTCCATAGAAGGGAGCCTCTCAAACATAATGATACGGCGATCCATCCATTTTTGAATTCCCATCCTCATATTTTCACAACCATTGGGCAGGCAGGAGCAGTAAAAGCAGTCGGGGTCACATCCTGGGAAGTAACCAGCTCGGATTAGCTTTCCTTTGACTTCGCAGAGTGGAGTTGATAATTCGTTCACATCATAGATGTAAACAGTGTCCAGGATAGCGTTGACAGTTTTGTCATGCTTTGGCATAGGTGCAGTGATGACATTTGGAGTTTCTGGAGGATCGAACTCAATTTCCCCAGCATCTATCATATCTTGTATTTTATTTTTCAAGGCCTAGCAGTGATCTGTGTCATGTCCTGGACAGTTTGAGTGATAGGCACATGTCGCATCAGGGCGATAATTCGGAGAGGAAGTGTTGACATTCTTTGGAGGACCTTTTAATGTGATCAGATCTGCTTTTAGCAAGTGCTGCAATGCCTGAGAGATTGGCATGTTGATTCTGGTGAAATTTCTTCGTGGTGCATCTGGTCGATGCGTATATTTTAGCTGTTGATCTTTTTGAGGTGCAGATGTGGAGATCAGAACTGCCCCTACAGATTGATGCTGCTCACTTTTGCGACTTTTCTGAATTTGTGTTGCATTGACCTCATTTCTCCCGCTGATGGGCCTTTTTGTAGTACCAGAGGAGGAACCTATTTGAATTTTTCCATTTTGAATGCCACTTTCAACACGTTCTCCGGTCAGTATCAGGTCAGTGAAACCTGATGATGAGCTTCCCAGCAAATGGCTATAGAAAGGGCCAGTTAAAGTGCCCATGAACATGTCGACTAGTTCGCGATCAGATAAGGGTGGTTGAACCCTTCCAGCCATATCTCTCCACTTTTGTGCATATCCTTTAAAACTTTCTTTTGGTCCCATAGACATGCCCCTTAGTTGAGTACGGGTTGGCGCAAGATCAGCATTGTATTGGTACTGTTTGTAAAAGGCAGCAGCTAATTCTTCCCAAGTATGAACCTTGGTATTTTCGAGCTGGTAGTACCATTCGAGTTGTCTACCCGACAGACTTTCTTGGAAGAAGTGAATCCACAATTTGTTATCTGTTGTATGAGGTTGTATCTTCCTCACATAGGATCTCAGATGTAGTTTCGGGCAGGAAACTCCATCATATTTTGCAAAGACAGGAACTTTGAATTTTGGAGGGATAACAACATCCGAGATGAGCCCCAGATCATTGAAATCTAAGCCAGGTACTTTTTGTATCTCCATAGCTTTCATACGGTCTTCCAGCTTTTGGTATTTGTCATCATCCGGTTCGTCCCCAGAATGATCATCTTCTTCATTTGAAGAGAGAGAGAGGGTTTAGCAGAACCCTGGTTGCTTTGATTGTCTTCTTGTTCACCATCACCGACTGTTTCAGGGATCGGTGGCTTTTTGAACTTTTTGACGGGGATTTTGATCTTCCTTTTCAGGTGACTCACGCCTACAGATCCTTTGGGCATCTTTTTCTTCTTGATTATCAGGGCTTTCAGTTCTTGCTGCCCCTTCGCCAGTTCCAGAATTGCCACTTGAACTTGGGCATTCTGTTCTTCGAGATTCTTGATGCTTGTCTCAGATTCCATCTCTTCTGACTGAAATAAACAGCGAGGAGATGAGAAATCCGTCATGAGAACCTGCTATGCAATGCGTATGACTAGATGCAATGTATATGAATGAAATGTATATGCAATGTATATGAATGCAATGTATGAAATGAAATGTGTGTGCAATGTTTCAAGGATCTTAGAGTTTAGATTTGTTAAAGAAGAAACAAACGTTAGTTAATCAATTTATTCTTTTTTTTTCTTTGCCTCATTTGGGCTTACAAGACAGAAATAAAATAAATGATCCTTCAGGTCTCCCTTGGACGCTTTCTCTTTGCCCCCAGGAATGTGTTGATCTGCCGTTCTTCTTGAAGCTGTCCGGTGAGCTCCAATATCCTTCTCTCATAGTCCTGACAGTGTGCTTTGAAGGTGTCTCTTTCCTCTTTGAGTTGAACCCAAGATTTTTGCAACTCTTCTAGGTCAGTTGGCATATCCGGGTGCAGAATAACTTGAGGTTCGTATCCTTCGACCTCTGGTTCAATAGTCACAGGTAGAATAGCGGGATATGGCATAATGAGTTTCTGAGCATGAGTGCGGACCCATCTGAGGTAAGGTTCCATAGGGATAGAATTCCATTGCCCCAAAGTTTTACTTTCTATTCTATAGACACTGTCCCATGCATGTATGAACCTTCGTCGGTGTCTATGAGAATCATTCTCGTAATCAAACACAACGCCACGGATGATCATGTCATGAGGACCGTTGCTCCTTGCATATCCGAATTGGCGTAGAGCTAAAGAGGGATTGTAAGTGATGCCTCCTTTGATGCCAAGGAGTGGCACATTAGGGTACTCTCCACAATGATCAATGATAGTAATGTCTCTTTGAAAGAAGTTGTTCCACCGGATATCTGAATGAGACAAAGACATAATCCTGCGAGACCATTGCATTCTTTGTTCATTTCTCAACACTGATCGGGGAAGATGAAATGTAAACCACCTAGCCAGTAGCGGTATACAGCACATGAGAGTACCTCGTTTCTTCATGGTACGAGTGTGTAGAGAATGTAGAATGTCTCCCAGCAATGTTGGTACCGGGTTACGGATTAGGAAAAGGTTGATGATGTGTACACTTATGAATTGGTCGGGATTAGGGAATAAAACCAACCCATAGATCAAAAGTACCATAACTTCCTCAAAAGCTGGATAACTTTTGTTTTCTAGCAGTAGTCGAGCTTTTTCCAATAAGAACTTGGCAAGCAAACCCTTAACTCCACTCTTTGTTTCCCAATTGGACTCGATTTCTGATTTTCGCAGATGTAAAGCAGCAGCAATGACTTCAGGTTTTGGAATCCTTTCTAAACCAGTGAAAGGTAATTGATTTTGAACAGGCAATCCCATTAGTTCAGAGAATTCTTCCAAAGTAGGTACCAACTGGTAATCAGGAAAGGTAAAGCAATGATGTTCAGGGTCAAAGAACTGGAACAGGACCCGTATCATGTCTTCTTCAAATTTTGAGGTAACCAAATGGAGTAGGTGACCATGCCTTTCGGTGAATTGAACATTCCTGGGGAATTCTGACACTAAGTCTTTTAGTTCAGATGGTACCGTTGAGATGTTGATTCGGATGTAATCTCGAGTGGCGGGAGCCATTACCTGCAAAAACAAAGGTAAACTCTTTGATCCTTGAAGTGTTTTGTGAGAAAATGATATGCTTATGATGCAAACATGTGGCACACAAAAACAAATCAAACAATAGCCTTAGGTTTAAAGGCTTGCATGGAGCTGATAGGTGATACCCTCCCCACTGAAGTTGAGTTGGTTAAAACCTGTCCTAGAATAGTATTCGGGTTCTATGATCCTTGGAGGTAACATCTCAATACGGCGCTCGAACGGCCGATCAAAATATTCCTCGAGGATAACTAACTTCGATCAATTTCAAAGCTAGCCACTTAATAGGCCATAAGTCAAGTTCAACTAAAAAGGTTCTAAGACAAATTAGTGTTTAATGACATTTCGGAAGCCTAATATACTCCTAGATCGTTTTGAGGGACATCAGTATAAACCAAAGTATCTCACTAACGATGACTACCAGATCAACCGTATCGGTACATGCCGTACAGTTTCCTTGGTCTATTGTCATATACTTAAGGTAACTCGAGATTCGGGTTAGAATCTTTCACACAAGCAAAATACCCAAACAAACCTTTGAAAAATAGAGCAATCAAGTCAATCAATTGAAAACATCGAAGTGATCTATTCTCTTAAGGTAACCCCTTTTGAAAACATTTTGTTTTTGAAAGTATCTCCCCAGCAGAGTCGCCAGTTCTGTGGACCTCCGTTTTTTTCGGGCCATACCTCTGAGAGTGAGAGATACGTGAACTGACTCGTTTTTATCGCTTATGCTTTCGCATTTTTTTGAAAATTCACAGAGTCGCCACCGACCTTTTATTTTATCCAATTAAGGAAAGGTTTATAAAAGAAACAGAAAAAAGACCTTTAAGAAATTCTGGGTAAGGGGGTAGGTTATACAAAGGGAAGGTGTTAGCACCCTTTGTATCCATGGTTATCCATGGGCTCTTAAGTTTGCTTAGCTCACTTGTTTTTCGATTACTTTTCAATTGCTTTAGAACGCTCATATGTGGTTTCAAATACCTTTGTAAATTGAATTTGTAATGATCCTTGTGCGGATGTATACAAAAATGTTTGTTTATCTTTCGAAAGATGTTTTGAAAAGAACGTTAACTTTGTAATGATCCGTGTTTGGATGTATACAAAGTATTGTCTTTTTGGAAAGATTTGTTTTGAAAAACAACAGTGTATGAGAATTTTGTTTGTTTTGATTTGAGCAAGCAAACTAGGAGGTCTACCCTGAGTTATAAGGTCTTTATCCTTATTTCCTTTAAAAATCTATCCTTTCACCGGATACAAACAAAAGGTTCGATTTTGTACTCGAAACAGTGGAATTTTGACTTTGATTTTGAAAAGAATGAGAAGGGATTACCTTAAAAGGTGCAAGTGTGATTTGTGTTTGAATTCAGATATTTTATCTTTTGGAGTTAGTGATCTAACGGTTCAATTTTATCTTTGACATACACGCAGTTTATATTTGCTGGAAATTAAAATGCGGAAATGTAAAGTGCGGAAAGTAAATCTACGCTATTACATCGATTGTGCAGGAAATGTAAACTAGCCTATTTACATGAATTTGACATCCTATACATTTATCTAGGAATTTAAATTGCAGAAAAAATAAAAGGCATATTTTTGGATTTTTTATGATTGATTTTAATTATAATTAATGCATGATTAATTAAATTTAAATGAAGAAAAAAAAGATGAAAATATATTAAAACCTAGAAATTAAGTTTAAAATATGTACAAAATATTTGTCAATTAATTTTAAAACAAAACTAATTTTTTTGGAATTTTTGAAATTGATTTGAAATTGATTAAGCTAATTAATACATAATTATACAAATAATTATACAAATAATTAAAACTCAAAGAGAAAATTATTCAAAATATGTACAAAATTAGTTTATAATATATAAACAATATTTTATATAAAGAACAATTTTTTTTATGATTTTTGATTGGTTAGAATAATTAAAAAGCAAATATATAAATATATACTAATTAATTATGCAAAATATTGAAATTTTGAAGAAAAATAAAATATTTTTATTTCAGAAAATAATATATTATTTTAGAAGTATAAAAATATTTTTTGTGTATTTTTTGGATTTTTAAAACTATTTTTAATTAATTTTGCAAAGAAATTAAAATAAAATAGAAAATAAAAGGATACTGATCAGATGTGGAAATTCATGAGGGAACATGGTAAGGATGAGTGTTCTGGAACGTTGGATGAGCTGGCAAGTGGATCAGAAGGTGATTAAAGTGGGGGACCATCGCACGTGGTACACCTGCAAAACACTGAATCCAAGATCAGTTTAAAAAACACGCGCGCGCCCTCCAGCCAATCAGAGGACGCCACGCATCATCTTCTTCCTCAGGATGGGTCTTTTACACCTTTCAATTGCAGGTGGTGTAAAAACTCCAACCTTTTACACCTGTTGAAAATAACGAATGCAAGCAAACATTAATATAAATTTGGCGCGATGCCATGGTTCAATTCGTCTTGTTCATGCGAGTTTGAAGGTACTACTTAGAGTTCATAATTTTGCATGGATCGTAAAACCCCAAATTTAAAGGTTTGAACCCTAAAATGGTGATCCTTCGTATAGGCGTCCAAACTTCAATTAAGTTTCCAGAAACGATTAGGACCTCAAACCAAACACAAATATATGTCTACATCTTGCTAAACATGCATGGATTATGAGATATAAGTTAGTTTTAGTTTGAACAAACCGTGGCCTAGGTAGCTCGATTTATGAGGTTTCAGGACTTAGAAATGATTGAGATATGTTCAGTAATGCTTGAGGAAGGTGTTTAAGTGTTTAGTTTATATTGAGAATGTATTAAACTAAAAATTCGAATTTGAAATTTCTTTGAAAAGTTTAAGTGGTTACAAGCATGGTACAAGCATAAGAATGGCTCTGATTTCTGTCTCCCTTGATTGTGAAGTGTTATAGCCTTTATATAGACTATGTTGTGCTTAGAATTGAAGCCAAGAAGCATCTAGTTGCCTTTGTGGAATTCTTGATTTTTTTATATTAACAACCTTTGAATTATTGACCAAGTCTTCTTCTCTTCAATGCTCTTGCCTTGCTCTTCAATTCTCTGCAGAAAATCAGAGATTCCTTGGGTGAGTCATGCTTGGATTGTAAGCTACCCATTATCCATTCATTTTCCTTTTAATTTAATCTTAAAATAAGATAAAATTAAGAAAAAAATGGATAAAAAAAGGTGTGGGCCTTGTCTTGGTCGTGGGAGGCCCATAATATTATGGAAATGATGTTTGAACCATGAAAACTTGGCCCCATTTGGAAAAAATACATTTTTGAGCAATGTTGATTTCATGCATTTTCCCAAAATTTAGCCAACTTGAACAAGGTGTAAATCCCTCAATTTTTGTTATATGAAGGAGATCTTGAACTTTTTGGAAACCTCAAAGAGTCCTCTAACCAATGCCTTTGGTCTCATGTCAAAATGATTTTTGATGCTTCTTGTGTGTCCTTTTGAAAAAAGCGTCTTTTTGTTGAATTTGAAAATGACCTGTAATGTCTTTGGTCATATTTTTCAAATGGTGAATGCAATGACCATGGGATCAATTGCATTTGAAAGATAATTTAATTTCCTTCAAAATGAGCTTTGGTTTGAATTTTTTGGATGAAGGATGAGAGAGTTATGACCAGTCAAAGTTGAGTTGACTTTTCAAGCAAAAACCCTAATTTTGAATCTTAGGGTTTTGTTGATTTTTGATCTTTCCTTGATGAATTATGATCATCCAATGATCAAATGATGAATCCTTTGACAAAATATGGACTTTGACAAAAAATTTCATTTTTGACTGTCTGTTGACTTTTTGGGTCAAACGGGTCGTCTGTTGACTGTTTGAGCTGCTGACGGTGCGTCTGAGTGAATTGAAGTTTGAAAATTTGTATGATGGTTCTTTGAGATATATGGATGTGCATGAAATCCATTTGAGGTCTCAAAAGCTTGTTTCTCCTGTAAAAACAAGAAAACCCTAGTTAGGGACTGTTTGTGTAGGAGACAGTTAGGCGTACCTGATTTTTGTGCAGTGTTGAGTCTCTGCTAATCGCGTGATATTCAGAAGACTTCTAGAACAAAAATCTTGGAATTTTGAATTGTGAAAGATTGATTTGATTGATGGTACAAAACACTGAGAATTGTACTGCCAGCAGTTTGGCTGTCAACTGACTGTTCAGGTATTGACGTAGCAGTTAGAATGAAAAATCAACAGTCAAAGGTAATTTTCTTTTGTTGTTTTTGTTTTATGTGAAAAATGAAAGTTTATTTACATGACTTGTTAAAAAACACAGACATAATAAATAACTAATATATACTGTTACCAGTACAGTCTGAGTTTCCTGATTCTGCGCCTGCAAAAAGATTTAACTCTGTACCAATTGTGTCAGTACTATTTATCTGTAAATAAATAAATAGCATGTGTGAAGTAATAAACAGTATTTGGCGTTTGCGTAAGAATAAATTCAACTGCAAGCCAAATTACTGTATAAGAAAAATTCTAAAAACTAAGTATTTCATATGTCAGGATATTTGTTGAAATAAAAATCCATGATTATATGAGACTCTTAATTTCCAGATTGGAGTTTTCTTGAAAAAAGATGCGGGCAAATTTTGGGGTATAACACTGTGTCTAAATGTGTTTGTGCTGCTAATGATTATTGGGAAAGTTTCTCCTTTGTATTAGGAGAAGGAATTGAATTGAATAGAAGAAAGACAGACAGACAGACTGACTATTTTTGGTATTTTATTAGCTCGCTGAGATTCCTTGTGAACCTCATGCCTACATATCCTTAATGGAAGTCAGAGCTTAATGTAGTTCGGGGAACTAATTAATTATTAATTATTTTTGGGTGCCTTGCTTGAAGCTCAAGGTTGAAGCTTGAATTAAATCTCTGTTTACAGTAAAGAGACATGAAGTCATCTTTATAGAGAGGTATTTCTACTATTCCACCACAAACATTAAAAGAGTGACAGAATAACTGAATTCATTTCATTAAGAGAGTGACCTTACTTGTGTGTTTGCAAGTATGCTAGTATCTCTTAAATGAAAGAAAGGTGCTCGTCCAAATTAGGGAAAGTTACCACATGTCTGGGTTTTACTGCCAGCTCATGCCTTTCAAAATCCTAAATGGGAGACTTGATTAAAATGAAATGTAATGTTTGTTTGTTTGTTTGAATATGGTGAGATAGAAGAAAGATCTCTCTATAGAGATAAGCTATGTCTATCTACTGTATAAAAGATTTGATTTTTTAGCTGGCTTGAATGAGGCCCAAGCTTGAGGCTTTTGATTGATGTATTATTTATTGACTCTGGGAGATAACTTTACTGGGGAGAATTTAAACTAAGGAGTTTTTGTGTTCTGTACAAAGCCCAGAATTGAGGCTGACTCTACTTAGGGAAACTCTATTTGTGTGCCTTGTATGAAGCCCAAGGTTGTGGCTGACTCTTACTGAGGATGGTTATTAATTTGTGCCTTGTATGAAGCCCAAGGTTGTGGCTACTCTAACTAGGGGGGATATTATTTTCTGCCTTGTACAAAGCCCAAGGTTGTGGCTGACTGAGTATGAATGACTCTAATAGGGAAAAGATCCTAGATGTTAGGAATCTTTGACACATGAAGTATGGTTTATCTGCCTTGTACAAAGCCCAAGGTTGTGGCTAACTTAAAAATGAAAGACTCACTGGGGAGACTCTATTATCTGCCTTGCACAATGCCCAAGGTTGAGGCTGACTATTAACAGGGGAGTTTTATTGTTTTGGTGCCTTGTATGAAGCCCAAGGTTGAGGCTAACTATTTTTGTTGGATTTTGACTCTACTGAAGGTTTTATTTATTAAAAGACTGATTTTTTGGAAGCTAACCCTTTCCAGGGATTTTGACTCAGCTGGAGAATTTATCTTTTGAAAAGAATGATTTTTGGAAGCTAACCCTTTCCAGGGGTTTTGTTCTTTTAAACAGGTCTTTATTAATTGACTTTGGAGGCTAACCCTTTCCAGGGGTTTTTGACTCTTTTGGGGAAATTATCTCCTAAGAGAAATGAATCTTTGGTTTTTGAAGAAGTGATTTTGGAGGCTAACCCTTTCCAGGGGTTTTTATTAAGATGAAAGAAATGATTTGGAGGCTAACCCTTTCCAGGGGTTTTCATTAAGATGAAAGAAATGATTTGGAGGCTAACCCTTTCCAGGGGTTTTGTGTTAAAATGATTGGCAGAAAGATTATCTAGTGGAGACTTCTTGTTTAAAGCCCAAGATGAAGGCTGACTCTTGCTGAGGATAAGCAAAACATGGATCCTAGACTCTGCTAAGGAAGATTAATGAAGATAAGGGTGACAGAGACTGTCCATGTCTCTCATTCCAAAAGGGTGTACTCAATGTAAAATTGAGACAAACTTAGCTTGTTTGAAGTCTGGCTTAAATTGGAAGAAACTCACAAGGGTATGTTAAAAGGTGACTAAAGACATGTTCCTATGTTTATAAGAAACCTGATGGGTCCTTGTATACAAGCTCAAGAGGAAGCTGGAAATGCTTTTAAGAAGCATGTGGGTCCTTGTACAAAGCCCAAGAGGAGGCTAATCGAGGGTCATCGAGGGTCCTTGTTATAGCACAAGATGTTTTTGCCAAGATGTTTCACCGGGAATAATTCATCTTGGGGGTTTGAACTACAGATCTCTAATTAGGAAAGAGCCTTCACCGGGAAGACATTCTCAATCCTAGGCCATATTCCTATAATATATATAGTTTAACTGTCCTAGGGTTTACACTCAAACATAGTTCTAAACAAATATATGCACAGTTTATATTTGACAGTAATTTAAACAAAGACTGTAAATTGAAAGCTTGTAAAGCCTAACCTGGATGGAGTGGAGGCCTTTGAAGAAGTATGTACAAAGCCTCACCAACAGTTGATGGATAACAGTTGAATATATATGATAAACAGTTAATGGTTTTTTTGAAAACAGAAGAAGTGAAGATGGACATAGGTCACATAGGTATCTGAAGAGTTTCACCGGGAATAATGCCCTTCAAATACCAGAAGAATATTTTGAAAACAGAAAGAAGATTTTGTAAATACAGTTTTTGAAAACAAACTAAGAAAAGAAAAAGGTGTTGGGACTTACACTCTAATAGAGGCCCACTTAAAAATGATTTACTGTTTATGAAAACAATTGGGAAAAGATTGAAATGATATAAGGTTTTGTTGTTTGAAAACCTTAATCATCTGTTTAATCAGAGATTGAAAACAGTTTTGTAAATTGACAAAAGTCAACTTAATTAAGGTAAAGATAAAATCTATACCTAATTAAGACCTAAATAATTAGGTTTTTATCATAAAAATATTTACAAGATGATTAGGTTAAAACAAAATGAAAAAATATATATATTTTAAAGTATTTAAGAAAACACTTAAAACATACTATTTTAAACCTAATTAAAATACATGAAATAAATAATATTTTTATGATTTTTTTGATTATTCATAAAATAGGTATATTAAATAACAAGTGTGTGAAAAATGAAGTGAAAATGGATTAATTTGATAGGTTAGATAATTATGTGAAGTTTGTGAATAAAACAAAGGAAAATAGTGATAAAAAATTTGGGTTTGTCTCCTTCAAGGCTTGAACCCACGCCCTATAGATTACCAAACAAAACAAATACCAACTGGGCTACGCGCATGGCTTGTTTAAGAAGGGAGCCAATATGATTATATGTAGAACAAAGCAATGAATGAGCTAAAAAAGAAAATAAATGAACAAAAGGTCTGAGGGGGGGATCGAACCCCAGACCTAAGGCAAGGCAAGGCTTTTGGACGCGCGCTGTAACCATTGGGACACTACGATGAATTCGTAGATAACACACCCATCATTCAAAATAAAATAAACTCAAATCTGGAAAATTCAAAAAATGGCGCCACCATCTTCATCTTCAACCTCAAGCTTCAAATTTTTGAATTTGCTATCTCCTTCGTTTCTCAACCAAACTTAAAGATGTAAACATGGATTTTGCTCGTTTTTGAACGAGGATCATGATGGTGTCCTTTAATTTAATTTATTTTCAGTGTAACTCAAAATTCGCACGCATGAACACTAAGAACCCTAAAATTGAAATTTAACATGGAATACTCTATATGCATGATATGATGCAATTGATTTAGGGCTAATGATCTATGAAGGTGCAGAAACCAATTGGTAACTTCATTTCTAATTTATCATGCGTGAATTATAGAGTTTGAAGTTCTTGAGGCTTACCTTAAAAATGGAGATTTGGCTCTGATCAAAAGGTGTTACAGAGCTGTTGTAACGATCCAGATAGCTTCAATGACTCCTTTGGAAGGTGTTGAAATGCCTGGCTTGGATTGAAATTGCCCAGAACTTCTTGCTCGACCCCAACTGCAACAGCTCCAAGTGAGAGGTGAAGATGATGATTCTCCACGCCCAGAAGTGTTTCAGAGGTTTGGATCACCTCTAAATGACTCCTCTAAGGTGTTTGAATACTTAATTCCAAAGGAAGAGCTCTGGTTTGAAGAATCCGAGTCTTCTTGCCAAAGAACCTTTGAAAACCTTAAGTATGAAGAAAGAAGAGAGAAAGCAAGAATTCTGTTGCTTTGGTGTGTTTTTTGAATGATAAAGACCCCTCTATTTATAGGCAATTGGTTCAGAGTAATTGTGCATAGTGAGCTTGCTTAGTGAAGTGAGTTTGGTTTCTTAGCCATGAAGAAAATTTGAAAAGATCCCAAATGCAATGATGCATTTTCGGGCTAGCTTCCCCAACCATTGATCTTGTATGATCTAAGGGAACATTTCTGATTCAGAGGAGAGTTCTAATTGGCTTAGAGCAAGATTCCTTGATGATTCACCATTTGCCATAAATTCAAAAATGCAATCATTACATAATCACATGCCTTTGTTTTTGGGAATCTTCTCTAATCCTTATGCAATGATGAATTTGGATGCATGGCATGTTTTCAGATGCATTAGAGGTCGTGTAGCATCACTTAGTGAAGCAAAATGCACAAAATTGAAAAGTTTCAAATTGTACATGACCTATAATTTCACTTCATGAGGCCAACTTTGAACAAGCATAACTCTTAGCTCAAAATGAATTTGGAGAAGGTTGAACATAATTTGGAAAGCCCTAAACATCTACTTCAAATCATTAATTTATGGTTCCTTCAAAATCCTTTGGCAAATTTGTGAAAAATGAGGCCAAAGTTGGAAGAAAACTAGGTTAAAAACACTTAGAAAATTTTCTAAGTGTTTATGACCTAAAACTTCAAAATTTCCAAATCTCTTAAATGATTGATCTTTTGAAAAAAGTTCGATTGTAAGATGTTGTTTTATTTTGCAAGATCTACAACTTTCATGTTGGAAGTTTTTTGAGTTGTGTAGGTGAAATTTTGAGTTCCCACAATGCCCTCAAAAACCCTAATTCCCGACTTTTTGCTCCTTGATGATTCTTCTTGAATTTCTTTGGTCAAATGACTTTAATATCCATATATTGATGATATTGATCTTTGAAAGTCATGGTTTGACCAAAAATCTTAAAAGTCAAAGGTGATCCCATACAGTTGACTTTTTCCAAATAAAGTGAGATTTTGGACTTTTGTGTGGAATTAAGATCTTCTCCTCAAATGAGTGATGTAAATGGGTTATATTGAGGTATTAGAGGTTCTTGAATCATGTCTTGAGTTTTGGATCCATGCCCTGATTAAAAGTCAACTATCCAGATGAATTAGGTTAAAAACCCTAATTGTCGACCAGATGAAATTGGTGACTGTGGATCTTGAATTGAGGTGTGATGTCCAGTGGATCTTATTGTATGGATCATTTGAAGATGATTGAAGTCTTTAATAGATGTCCTGGAGCTTTTTAGGATTTCCCAAAGGTGATCCCTGATTTCAGTCCTTGATAGGCTCAAAAACCCTAGTCTGGTGACCTGAGTAAACCTGTACTCAGATGACTGGGTGTCTAATCAATCATAGGTGAATATAAAAGTGAAGCTTTTGAGTCCTATGATTGTGTTAGAGACCAATCCTTCTATTGATTGATCCTTTGCCTGAGTTTTCTTGTCTTTGAACATCCTTGATTAAATGCCAGATGAGAAGTGACTGCTCTGGGTACTTGCTTTGACCTGATGAAAATCCTGAAGATATGTCATCTCAGGGGGGTCAAAAATTAGGGTATGACACATTGTTATTCTATTCAAACTCTTATACAAAATCAAATACATGTTGTATTCTTGTTATCCAGGATTGTTGGAAACAAGTTAGACACTTTGAGAGGATTGTTCTCATAAGTGGTCTTAGTAAAAAATCCAAGAGGATTGTTCTTGGTCCAAGAGGATTGTTCTTGGTCCAAGAGGATTGTTCTTGGTCCAAGAGGATTGTTCTTGGTGTTTGGTTAGGCTTGTACAAGATACCAACTATATTAAAATCTCTTACTTCGTAAGGGGACTGGAGTACTCTCGGTTTGTGAGGGGAACCAGGATATATCCTTGTGTCATTTATTTTTCTGCACTTTACATCTTTTAGTAACATCACCATAAACCAGAAAAATAATCACCTTTACACCATAAAACCGAAAAAATTATAAAGTACCTAATTCACCCCCCCCCCCCTCTTAGGCATATCTGATACTTACATTTGGTATCAGAGCAAGTTATAGGTAACTTGTTCCTAAAGATCCAGAATGGCTTCCGCAAATCAAAATCCGGTTTTCAAAGATCGTGGTTTTAACAACAAGCCTCCATTGTTTTGTGGTGAATATTTTGACTTTTGGAAAATACGAATGAAGGCTCATCTAGAAGCACAAGGAGAAGAAGTTTGGGAGGCTGTCCTACAAGGTCCTCATGTCCCTATAACGGTCGTTAATGGTGTTGGATTGGAGAAACCTAAAGCGTCATGGGATGATAATGATAGAAAAAGGGTTCTTGCTGACAAAAAGACGGTCAATCTTCTTCAAGGTGCTCTTAGTATGGATGAATTTTTCCGAGTATCGGCATGTACAACATCAAAGGAAATATGGGATACTCTTGTAGAAACTCATGAAGGTACCACTGAATTTAAAAGATCAAGATTGAATACTTTAAGCCAAGAGTACGAACTGTTTAGAATGAAGCCCAGAGAAACTATTCTCGATTTGCAAAAACGATTCGTACATTTGACAAATCACTTGAAGGCACTTGGTAAGACTCTTACTACCGAAGAACTTAATCTTAAAGTGCTCAGATCTTTGACAAGGGAGTGGCAACCAAAAGTGACGGCGATATCCGAAAAGAAAAATTTATCAAAATTTACTTCCGCAACACTATTTGGAAAACTTCAAGAATATGAGACGGAACTTGGAAGATTGGAAAAGCATGAAAACTTAGAGAAGAAATCCAAAGGCATTGCATTAAAGGTAGATTCAAAAGAAAGCCAAATGAAAGATGCATCGGATGAAGATGAAAACTTCTTGCTTCTTGTAAAAAGGTTAGGCAAAATTTTTGGTAATAAAAATAATATTAATAATGCTAACTATGTCAAAAGAAAGAAATTCTCAAAGCATAAGGATAAAGAAGCATCCACTTCATCACAAGAAGTTACATGCTATGAATGTGGGAAACAAGGACACAAAGCCGGAATGTCCAAAGCTTTCGAAGAAGAATGGATTCAAAGGCAAAAAGGAGTTCAAAAATAAAAAGGCCTACATAGCATGGGAAGATAATGAAGTAAGTTCCTCATCGGACTCCGATAGTGACGAAAGTGCAAACCTAGCACTAATGGCATCACACCACTCCGACGATGAAGAAGGCGGGGTTAGTTATGATGATTCTCTTTTTGATAATGGTGCACAAGGTGCAATAGATGAATTATTAAAATAATGCAAAATTCTCTATAAAACTATTTCATCTCAAAAGAAGATAATATCATCTTTAGAAGAGAAGGTTAAAATAATTGAAGAAGAACATAAAGATGAAAAAGAAAAAAATCATTAGTGTTCAAGAAGATAATGTTGCATGCAAGAATTGTGAATCACTTTCCTTCCAAATTGTCCAATTAAAACGTGTTTTAGAAAGATATGAAAAAGGGCAAATTGGATTGGAAAATGTTCTTAGCACACAAAGATACTCCAATGATAAAAGCGGACTTGACTTTTCTAAATTTGATAAACCAAGTTCCAACAAGACTATCTTTGTCAAGGCTAGTAACCAACCAATTCAAGAGAAAGTGAAAAAGCCTAAAGTAATGCAACATTATCCTAAAAGGAAGAACTTTGTTAAGAAGAAATCTTATCCTCCTAGATATAGAAGTAACTTTGAACCTACTTGTTTTTATTGTGGTATTATTGGTCACACACCCAATGCTTGTTATGTAAGAAACTTTAGTGTACCTAGTGGACATTATGCATGGGTAAAGAAAGGAACTAACTATGATGGACCCAAAGCCACTTGGGTACCTAACAAAACTTAATTTGTTTTGTAGGCATGCTTGAAGACCACTTCAAACTTATGGTATCTAGATAGTGGTTGTTCAAAGCATATGACGGGAGACCTTGTAACACCCTGGATTTCCGCTTACCCCGCAGGGCTTCCGGCCTACCAAGCATGTCACCAGCTTAATCAATAATCCCCCCTAGGTCCGCTTATCGGCTGCCCAGGAAATATTGTTTTTGCCTCCCGCAGGAATCGAACCACGTACCTAGGGGTTAAGTACGTATTCATAGCAATTCCTGCTACCAATTGAGCTATGAATACGTACTTAACCCCTAGGTACGTGGTTCGATTCATGCGGAAGGCAAAAACAATATTTCCTGGGCAGCCGATAAGCGGACCTAGGGGGATTATTGATTAAGCCGGTAACATGCTCGGCTGGCTGACACGGTTGATGCGTGCAGCGGATATCGGGGTGTTACAGACCTAAACCAATTTTCAGATCTAAGGTTAAAGGCCAAGGGTTTTGTCACTTATGGAGACAACAATAAGGGAAGAATTCTTGGCAAAGGCAAAGTTGGTGCACCACCTTTCACATCCATAGAAGATGTTCTTGATGTTGAAGGACTAAAGCATAATCTTCTTAGCATTAGCCAACTTTGTGACAAAGGCTTCAAGATCAAATTCACTAAAGAGGAATGCTTGATCATTGATGAAGTCACCAATGAGGTAAAACTCAAAGGTACAAGAATTAATAACATTTTTATGATTTCTTTAAATGATTTATCTTTGAAAGTAAAATGTCTTTTGGTAAACAATAATAATGATTCATGGTTATGGCATAAGAGAGCAGCCCATATTCATATGGATCATTTAAATAAGTTAACCAAACATGATCTTGTTATTGGATTACCTAAGATAAAGTTTGTCAAAGATAAACTATGTGATGCATGTCAAAAGGGAAAGCAAACCAAATCATCTTTCAAACCAAAGAATGTGGTGAATACAACAAGACCACTTCAATTATTGCATATGGATCTATTTGGTCCATCAAGGACAAGAAGCTTCGGAGGTTATGTATACGCTTTAGTTATTGTTGATGATTATTCCAGATATTCTTGGACTTTGTTTCTTGTGCAGAAAAGTGATGCTTTTAAAGCCTTTAAGAAGTATGCAAAACAAATCCAAAATGAAAAGTCATTAAAGATTGTATCCATAAGAAGTGATCATGGTGGAGAGTTTCAAAATGCATCATTTGAAGAATTTTGTGAAGAACATGGTATCTCTCATAATTTTTCAGCGCCAAGAACTCCATAACAAAATGGAGTAGTTGAAAGGAAAAATAGGTTTCTAGTGGAACTTGCAAGAACAATGCTTAGTGATGCAAATCTTCCTAAATACTTTTGGGCGGATGCTGTTAGTACGGCTTGTTATGTTGGAAATTGAGTAATCATTAGACCTATCTTAAAGAAGACTCCATATGAACTCTTCAAAGGAAGAAAGCCAAACGTTGCTCACTTTCACATTTTTGGATGCAAGTGCTTTGTTCTCAACAATGACAAAGACAATCTTGGTAAGTTTGATGAGAAATCCGACGAAGGTATATTTCTTGGTTATTCTCTTTCTAGTAAAGCATATAGAATTTATAATAAAAGAACTTTAACTATTGAAGAATCCATGCATGTATCTTTTGATGAGACTAACACCTCCAAAGAGGAAATAGTTGTTTGTGATGATGATGATCCTTTAGATTTACCCCCAGAAGAACTTTCAAATGATATAATTGTGAAGGCACCGGAAGTTCAACAAGAAAGTGTTCAACAAGAAAGTGTTCAACAAGAAAATGTACAACAAGAATCAAACACCAATGATCTACCAAAAGAATGGAGAACTCATAGAGATCATCCTATTGATAAAGTTATTGGTGATATTAGCCAAGGAGTTGCAACAAGATTAAATCTCAAAGATGCTTGCTTACACATGGCTTTTGTTTCTCAAATTGAACCTTCCAAAGTTGATGAAGCCTTAGGAGACGATCAATGGATAAATGCAATGCAAGAAGAATTAAATCAATTCGAGAGAAATCAAGTTTGGGAACTTGTTCCTAGACCAAGTAATAAACACATCATAGGTACTCGATGGGTGTTTAAGAACAAACTTGATGAGAATGGTATAATTGTTCGAAACCAAGCAAGATTGGTGGCCCAAGGTTACAATCAAGAAGAAGGAATTGAATTTGAAGAAACATTTGCTCCGGTTGCAAGGTTAGAAGCTATTCGTCTTTTACTTGCTTATGCATGTTCATTAAATTTTCAGCTTTATCAAATGGACGTCAAGAGCGCATTCTTGAATGGCTACATCAATGAAGAAGTCTATGTCAAACAACCCCCGGGATTTGAAGACTTCAAGAATCCTACACATGTCTTTAAGTTGATAAAGGCTCTTTACGGCTTAAAGCAAGCACCAAGAGCATGGTATGATAGACTTAGCAATTTTTTGTGTGAAAAGGGTTTCGAAAAGGGTAAGGTTGATAAAACTTTGTTCATTAAGAAAATCAAGAGTAACACTTTATTGGTTCAAGTCTATGTTGATGATATCATTTTTGGATCGACTAACAAAGAAATGTGTGAGGAATTCTTATTGATGATGCAAGGAGAATTCGAGATGTCTATGATGGGAAAGATGAACTACTTTCTTGGACTACAAATTAAGCAACTCAAGGACGGAATCTTTATTAATCAATCCAAATATTGTAAAGAATTATTGAAGAAGTTTGATATGGATAATTGTAACGCAATGAATACTCCAATGGGCTCCGGTACATATGTTGATCAAGATGAATCCGGTACTCCAATTGATATTACTAAGTAACGAGGTATGATTGGTTCTTTATTGTATTTGACGGCAAGCCGTCCTGATATAATGTTCAGTGTTTGTCTTTGTGCTCGCTTTCAAGCAAATCCAAAGCACATCTTATGGCGGTTAAAAGGATCATGAAGTATCTCAAAGGAACGACCAACGTTGGCTTATGGTATCCTAAAGGTAATGTTTGCAATTTAATTGGTTATTCTGATGCGGATTATGCAGGATGTAAAACTGATCGTAAAAGCACAAGTGGCACTTGTCACATTCTTGGAAATTCATTAGTATCATGGGCTTGTAAAAAGCAAGCATGTGTTGCTCTTAGCACGGCCGAAGCGGAATACATAGCAGCGGGTAGTTGTTGTGCACAAATTCTTTGGCTTAAGCAACAACTTCGTGACTACGGACTTGATCTCGGATGCATTCCTCTTCGATGCGACAACACAAGTGCAATTAATATCACAAAAAATCCGGTCATGCACTCAAGAACCAAACACATAGACATTCGACATCATTTTCTCCGATACCATGTTCTTCAAGGAGCTGTCGAAGTAACATTTGTGGATACTCATAACCAACTTGCGGATATCTTTACCAAACCGCTTGCAAAAGAACCATTTTACAAAATTCGGAGAGAACTCGGAATTTTAGATGACAATGATGTTTGAATCATATGATATAAAGTTTCATTATTTAAGGTACATACTATCATTCTTTACTTGACTTTAATTTCTTTAAAATCATCTTCACAATTTTATTTGTGAAATCATATTTTTGCATTTTATATTGTGTTCCTTTATTTTTAATTATAGTCACATATTGCCAAAACATGTTAGTGTGATGTTATATATTATTCCATAAGTGTTTCTATAATATTTTCAAAGTTACAAAGCTGCTGTTTCAGTAATTCTGGGCAAAAAATGTCATGGAAATCGATTTACCCTCACAGGAAATCGATTTCCTTCAGCGAAAATCTCAAAATCTGGGTTCTGGAATGCTGTTTGCGAAGCTGGAAATCGATTCCTTCCCATAGGAAATCGATTTTTGTAACCTAACACAGAACATTGCTGTACGTTCTTGCTGTACGTTTTTTTTATTATTTTTTTTTATTTTCTTTTACTATTTTGTTTTTTATATATGTTTTATGCATTGTATGTACTTTATTTTGGGTCAAACTAGCATTCACTCTCTCTTCCATTCTTCAACTACTCTCCTTGGTAACATACAAGGTATTCAACACAATCTTCATTGCCCACTTAAATCTCTCCATCTCGCAACTCTATCTCCATTAAAACCCACTTATCCCAACTATTATAAAACCTTATTTTCTCTTCTTCTCACAAAATAAGTCATTCTAAAAAGTGCTTATTTTGTGAACCCTAACACCAAAAACGAAAAACACTCTCTCACCCACAAATTTCACCTCACCAAAACTCTTCCATGGCACCTCCCAAGAGATCAAGAGGAAAAGCTCCCATGGTTGTCAACTCCGACACTGACTCTGACCAAGAACTCCCTCCGGTACGACAACACAAAGCATTCTTCAACTTCAAACAAAGATCCATCATCACTCCTAAATTCGGTAATCTTGCTTCATTCCCTAACACTAGCTTCAATTTCCCCGAAATGCTAGCTTTTCAAAAGATGGATGAGTTTGTTTCTGATGCTGGCCCCTATTATCCGGATTTGGTTAGAATCTTTTATGCTCACCTTAGGATAGATGATACTCTTACATTACACTCTAAGGTTAAAAATATTGACATTGTTATGACCATAGAAGAATTTGGTAGATGTTTGGGTTTTCCTTATGAAGGTGTACGAATTATGCGCGGTTATGTTCCGGAAGAACTAGGAGCTCTTAACTATGAAATGATGGAATTTTATTTTGGCATAAGTCGTATTTCTAGAGAGGAGTTTTATGCCAAACATATTCAGTCCAGTTCATCCAAGGTGTTTGTCTCTAGCAAAAATTTGTCGGTAAGTGACGCTTCATTATTTTCTTGCTTATATGCTTGTTCCAAAAGGCAACAATTATACTAAAGTAGGAGAAGTAGACATGATGCTTCTATGTGCCATGAAAAATGCTATGCCGGTAAATTGGGCCTATGTGATTCTCCGACATATGGAATATTGTTTTTCTTTGACAAGTGGGCTACCATATGCTCGCCCAATTTCCAAAATC
Organism: Vicia villosa; assembly: GCF_029867415.1. Taxonomy (NCBI): domain Eukaryota; kingdom Viridiplantae; phylum Streptophyta; class Magnoliopsida; order Fabales; family Fabaceae; genus Vicia; species Vicia villosa. The sequence goes on along the minus strand of NC_081180.1, from coordinate 211,974,160 downwards.
TTTGAAGCCTTTAGAATTCCATTAGGCAAGGAACCCACAAAGAAAATGGGGAAGACAAGCTTAATTTCAAGTGAAAATTGTTTGAGAAATATGCGAATTTTCAAAGATAATGATGGTCTTTACAAACATAATGATGGTGAGAATGCACAAGCACCTTCCGACATACCCGAAGGTGGCTTTACCATGGAATTCCTTTACAAGAAACTTCTCCAAATGGAAATCCGTAACATTCATGAACATCAAAAAACCCGAAATGAGTTTAATCGTCGCTTTGATCAACTTCAACAACAACTTGAAAATTCCGGAGATGAAGAAGAAGAAGAAGAAGATGTTGGAAATGAAGAGATGAATGCTAGTGATTAGTTCTCTTATGTGTCTTATGTTCTATTTTTATTTCTTAGTATGTTTTGTGGTATTTTAGACAATTTTTATTATGTTATGTTTATGGTTATAAGTTCTTCTTTTTTAGACATAATTAGTAGTATTATGTTATGGTTATGGTTTAGACAAAATTCTTATTATTATTATGATATGTTTATTTGTGTTATTAAGTCTCATTTTTTACTATATTGCATTATATATATTTTGTCCATGTTTTACCTCTTTTCCCCATCCTTTTTGATAATAACAAAGGGGGAGAAGAAGAAACTTGTATTTGTTGCTTTTTAGTCCAAATTATGCAGCCTCATGGATAGAAATATTTGTCTCAAGACTCATTCAAGTTATGATAAAAACTTTATTAAAAGAGGAGTCATCAACATAGGGGGAGCATAAGAACTTGTCAAGCAAAAAAACACTTTAAAAGCTTATTGGTTGTCATCATCAAAAAGGGGGAGAATGTGATTGCAAGCTTCTCCAAATATTATGTGTTTTGATGAAGACAACATGTGTGCACTCATAACTATCAAGAAAGGATGTATCAAAGATTGTACTACTCAAATTATGAAAGTCAAAGAAGATTGTCAACATACAAGATCACTTGAAGACTTTATGAAGCTCATCTTTCAAATAGGTACAAACATGTTCTTATAAGAATAAATTTAGTGCTCAAAATCATCCTCAAATCATGTGCATTTTGGCTTGTTAAAAATTCTGTTTTTCTAACTTTTTCAAACTGGAAATCGCTTTCCTATAAGTGGAAATCGATTTCCTATGCGTGCCTAGCCAAATCAGTTTCTGGAGATTTGTTTTTTGCTTGTGGAAATCGATTTCCTATGGTGGTAAATCGATTTCCAGTATCAGTTTTTGAATTTTAAGGCACAACGTTTCAGGGAAATCGATTTCCATCGTTCCAGAATCAAAAAACAGTATGTTTACAATTTGAACGTGAACCTTTTTTATACAATCAAACTTTGCACCTTTTCATTGTATCATACTCATTCCTAGGGGTGTTAAGACACTATATATATCCTATATTTTCAGAATTCAAATTACCTCTTCCTATTGCAATTTAACATCATTCTATATCATAAAATTTTCATTCAAGTGTTGTGATTACCAAACTTTCAAAAGAATTTTCTGCATTGTCTCATAAACCATAAACAGAAAATTCATATCATATCCATCAACTTTTGAGCACTTGTTATTCTTATAAATTGCATGATTGGTAGAGAAGATCAATCAAGTGATTGATACATTGTTCTTCTATTCAAACTCTTATACAAAATCAAATACTTGTTGTATTCTTGTTATCCAAGATTTTTGGAAACAAGTTAGACACTTTGAGAGGATTGTTCTCATAAGTGGTCTTAGTAAAAAATCCAAGAGGATTGTTCTTGGTCCAAGAGGATTGTTCTTGGTGTTTGGTTAGGCTTGTACAAGATACCAACTATATTAAAATCTCTTACTGCGTAAGGGGACTGGAGTACTCTCGGTTTGTGAGGGGAACCAGGATATATCCTTGTGTCATTTATTTTTCTGCACTTTACATCTTTTAGTAACATCACCATAAACTAGAAAAATAATCACCTTTACACCATAAAACCGAAAAAATTATAAAGTACCTAATTCACCCCCCCCCTTAGGCATATCTGATACTTACAAGCCCAACATCTAAGTTGTGGAGAATTAAATTTCCTTGAGAATAGGCTTTGGTTGGGGAATTTCTGATAAAGTATGAGAGAGATATGATCAGTCAAAGTTCAGCCGACTTTTAAGTTAAAACCCTAAATTAGAAACTTAGGTTTTTGATGATTTTGGAGCTTTCCTTGATGAACCATGATCAATCCTTGATCAAATGGTGAATGATACTTCAAAATAAGGTTGTTGACAAAAAGTCAGGAATTTTGTCTGTACTTTGACCACAGTTGACTTTTAGGTCAACTAGTCGATTATTGATCGTTTGAGCAGTTGACTGAGCAATCCTATGAATCAGAGCTTGAAACTTGGCATGAGGACCCTTTGAAGCATATGAGAGGCCATGGGATCCATTTGAGGTCTTAGAACTTGATTTTACTTTGATAAATACAAAAACCCTAGTTTGTTTGGGAGAGAGACTACATGCTTCCTTCTTGGGTATCTTTGAGCATTTGAAAGTCAGATGGACTGAAATATGAATAAATATGATGGGCAAATTTTGGGGTATGACAATAGTTCTTTTTGAAAATTAGAGAGTTACAGTTAAAATCAATTTGCAAAAGATACATAGTTGAATTCCTGGTTGAATGTAGAACATATTTACTGTTTGAATATCTTGAAATGGTTGAGTAATAAAGGAGTTTGATTCTCTGAAATTATTGTTGTTGTTGTGTGTTCAACGAAGAAGATGAAGTGGGAAATTCCATTTTTCAAATCTGAGTTTATTTTATTTTTATTGCTATGCGTGTGTTAAATGACTAATTGATTTGGCTCAGTTGGCAAGCGTGTTTGTGTTAAGGCTTTCGTGTATAGGGGTGTGGGCTCGATCCACCCATTTTACACTCTTATTTTTCTATTTTGCATTTCCACCATTTACCACTTAACTTGATATATTATGTAGCGCTTGGGACTTATGTTCAAACACAAGCAGTTGGCCCAGTGGCTAAGCTTTTAACTTGTGACCTTGAGGGCGTGGGTTCAAACCCTTCTAAGTACAAAAGCTCATTTTAATCACTTGTTTCTTTCACATTTTTATTTAACTTTAGTATTATATTTAAAATAGCAAACTAACTTATTTTTAAACCATTTTTTGCACACTACTTATTTAACTTGTCTATTTTGCTTATATATTTTGAAATCCCAAAAATATTATTTATTTAGTCATTTTAAAATTAAAACAAAAACAAGTTTTTTTATATGTTTTAAACCTTAAAAAATCATTTTCTTTTAATATATTTCAGCAAGTAAACTCCTATTATTTTTGTGTGAATCTTTCTAGGGTAAGGTTAAAGTTACCTTGATCATACCATGTTCCCTTAGACCAAATCTCTTTTAGGGTTTGGTCTTTAAATCAATTTTAAAATCAATTAAGTTTAGGTGTGCTTCAAAACCCTATTTTAAAATCCTTGATCTTTAGCTTCACCATGTTAATATAACTTGTTTGCTTTGATCTCTCCTTGTTGGTGTACTTGTACATACTTGTTGATATTTTATCCTTGTACATTTGTGCTTTATTCATAGTATTATCATTGTATATATACATTTTTTACTTACCACATGCATGAGATATCCATCCATCATCCGTCATATTCATTCATACATGAAATGATTCAAAGGTATAAACATCCTTTTATCCATCATCATTTGAGTTTACATTGATTTCTTTATTATACTCACTTGTTTAGTTTAGTGACACATGTTATCACACACACACACACACACTTGAGGTATTCATGATTGATTGCTTAAGTTATTATTTAAATATCCAAAGAAATGAGAATGGTATTGACTAAAATTGTCAAGGTACTCAATCTATCTTCCAATCTCTTTTATCTTTGTGCTTAGTATTGTTAAAGAATAACTTCCAAGGTTCCAATTCCACATGATTCTAAGAGACTTCAACCACTGTGTGGTCAACTATAAAATCTTAGACCATTTGGCCTTTCATAGCTTTTAAAGGCATGAAAGTCAAAGAATATTCAGTTAGGGCGAGTTCCCATTTGCCAATTCGACTATGCAAAATTGGTTTGGATAACATATGTTTAATAACATCAAAATGAGAAGACACATTTACGTCAACTAGTTTAATATAGTATTTTAATTTAGTACACGAGAAGCACAAGCAAAGACAACGCTTTTCTACTATACTATACTATACTATGCCTAGTTTATGCATCGTTTAGGACTTGACTGAGGTAATAAATGGCTCTTTAGACGCCATTCTCATCCTCTTTACTGAGCGTACTTCCTATGGTTACATCTGATGCAGATATGTATAATCTCATATACTTATTCATACAAGGAGGGGATAATATTGGGGGTTGAGCAAAGTACTCTTTAATCTTGTCGAATGTCTCTTGATGCTCTTGCCTCCACTCGAAGCCTCCTTGTTTCAACCAAAGAAGGGGAGATAATGCCTGAGTGCGTCCACTTAGGTTTGAGATGAACCTTCGCAAGAAGTTTATCTTTCTGAGTAGTGGCTACAACTCTTTCTTTGTCGAAGGCGCTTTTTTTTCCATGATGGCCTTCATTTTGTTCTGATTGATCTTTATTCCCTTCTTATGGACGACGAAGAACAAGAAATCTCCTTCCTGCACAAAGAAGGCACGCTTAAGAGGATTCATCTTCAACCATGTTCCTCATTCTTTCTAATGATTGGAGAAGATGGTCCAAATGGTTTTTATCTGAAACAGATTATACCACTATGTCGTCTATATACACCTGCATAAATGTCTCAATATAAGCATGAAAAATAGAATTCATTGCCCTTTGGTAAGTTTCCCCGACGCTTTTTAATCTGAAAGGCATGACTACCCCTTCGTATGTGCCTCGTGCCCCCGATCATCGAAAGGCTATTTTGGGAACATCTTCCTCATCAATGAATATCTGATTATATTCAGAATATCGGTCGATCATACTAAGATACTCGACTCCAGCGGCTGAATCAACTAACATTCCTGCCACAGGCATTGGGTATTCATCCTTGGGGGATGCAAAATTTAGATCCCTAAAATCTATACAAACCCTTTCTTTTAGTACAATATTTTCTATCCATTTGACATACCTTGTAGTTCGAATGAACTTACACCTCAGGAGTCTCTCGACTTCTTCCTTGATTTTTAAAAGGATCTCCGACGCGAATGTCCTTGGAGTCTGCTTGATGGGCTTCTTGCCATCCTTAATAGACAGCTTCAATTCGACTAGTTCTCTACTTAACCATGGAATTTCATCATAGTCCCAAATGAATAAATCCTTACATTCTTTCAATAGTTGGATTACCTCCCTTTTTGTATCTAGGCTAAGATTCATGCTGATGTAGGTAGATCTCTTGGTAGGTCTTTGGCCCAAGTTGATTTCTTTGAGCGGGTCCTGTGCAATCATTTTGGGATTTGACTTCATTGGATCTTTCTCGAATCCCAAAGGCTCTTCTTCATAGATTGAATCTAGCCTCTGGTTTTCTTCGAATGGCATATGCTCGTCTGGAGGTTCCTGATTGAAATTGATCCCTGGTCCCTTCGTAAGACTCCTTTCGTTGTTGGCTTCGATAGCCATGAACCTTACTTCGGCCTTAAGGGTTGTCTTCATTTTTTTTTGGCTAAGTAAGCCAAAATCTTTTCGAAGAATGCGGACTCAGACTTGGTCTTCATCTTCCTTTTTCCAGCCTGTTGGCCAAATTTCTTAACTCCCTTCTTCATCATTATCCTCCCCCATTATCTCACGGTCCCATTGGAAGCCATTAGGGCGGAATATAAGGAAGTACAAGGCATTATTAGATGGTGAATAGAAGTCCCCTGCAAGATTGCAAGGGCCTATGTTAGCAAGGTTTCTGTCAAAATTCCTTCAATCTACATGGTTCACCTCTGCTATTTAGTAGCTTTGATATGCTTCAATGTTCTCTACAATTCCATCTTCTCTCCAAATAGAAATTCTCTGATGCAACGAAGATGAAACTTCCCCTACGCCGTGAATCCATTCGCGGCCCAGAAGCAAGTTGTAGTTAGCTCTTACTTGAATGACTATGAACATAGTAGGTCTTGTTATTAATCCTATTGTTAGATCAACATGTATACTCCCAAAGTGTGACCCAATTTTCCCTTGTAGTTCGAGAGCACCATGTTATGTGGTTTGATATCAGTATCAAACATTCCAATTCACCTTATCATAAACTGTGGCATTAAGTTTATTGTTGCTCCTTCGTCGACCAGGATTTTGTTAACTCCCACATTTTCCACTTTTCTCCTAATGTATAGGGGTTAAAATGGTTCTTCATCTCTTTATCAGGGCGTTCGAAGAATGCATCTTGTTCCTCAACGGCCCCATTGTTCATCACATAATAGCACACAGGTTTCTGCTTTGCCATCTCCATTTCATCTGTCTCTTCACTTTCTTCGACTTCTGTCACCTGGTCGTATTCATATGGCAAGACAGACACAACATTGCAATTAATATTAAGGGAAGACTCACCTTTAGACTCGAAATCATCAGTTAACATGTCATTGTCATACCCCAATTTTTGACCTAAGATACCACCTCATATCATTTGCATATGCATCATTTGCATCTCTAACAAACTGCATAGCTTGTGTTTGCTACTTGTGACTCAGCAGGATTTGATCAGGAAATCACTCATCAGTAAAAGTAACAATCAATTAGGGTTTTGTTCTCCCTTCATCTCAAAATAACTATCTTCATCAACAATCAACATTTGGTCCTCAGAGATTCATTTCAACAAGCTCAAAGGCTCTGAATCAACCAGATTAGGGTTTTGACTGAAGATAGCATACTCCTGACCTCTGTTTAGGATTTGACTTAATGACTTGGGACATGACCTCAAGACCCCAAATGCATCATTTTTTCCTAATCTATTGGCTCAAGACATCTCCTATACAGGGATTGATCAACAATGAAATTTCAAATCATCAGATTAGGGTTTTGAACTATCAGGGACTAAAATCAGGGATCACATTTGGGAAACCCTAAAAATCCCCAGGAAGTCAATCAAAGGTTTCAATCATCTTCAAATAATCCCTATGACAACATACAATGGAAATTGTATCTCAATTCAAGATCCACAGTCATCAATTTCATCTGGTCGACAATTAGGGTTTTTGACCTAATTCACTGAACAACTGACTTTTTAATCAGGACATGGTGCCACAACTCAAAACATGGCTCAATATCCTCTAATGCTTCAATATGATCCATTCATACCACTCATTTGATGTGGATAGCCTGTTTCATTTGAAATCTCCAGAAACGCGATTCGTCTGAAAAAGTCAACTGTACAAGATAACCATTGACTTTTGGAGAATTTTGGTCAACCATGACTTTTGAAGTTTTGAATCATCAATATATGATATATGAAGTCATTTGATCAAGAAAAATCAAGAAAATCAATCAAGAATCAAAAGTCAAAAGTTTGACTTTTCATACTTAGAAAAATTTCTAAGAGTTTTTCATGGTTTTTTCCAAACTTTGGAAGGGAATTTCTCAAAATTTCACCTACAAACTGAAAAAAACTTCCAACATGAAAGTTGTAGATTTTGATCCAATAAACAACTTTGACACATATAAATTTTTTCCATAAGATCAACCATTTAAGAGATATGGAGCTTCAAAGTTGGCATCTTTGGAAAATTTCACTTGAAACTTCATTTTTCTCAAAGTTCATGGATCTTTTTCACCCACTTCCTTAAAGATCTTGAAGAAACTTTCAACTAGGGTTTTGAAGTGTGTAATATGAGCTTTCCAAAATGTCCAAGAGCATGAAAAAATATGGAGTGTAGCTATGGTTTTGAATTTTGTCATTAGAGGTCATTATGCTTAAAGTTTCACACCATTTTTACAAAGTTATGAACACTATATGACCAATAATGCAAAGAATGACCAAATAAAATTATGCAAACCAGATTCTTATCTCTAAAGATCAGATTGGAAAGAATATTATGGCACTTGAGTTCCTTAACCATGGTTAAGCTTTGTAATCATTGAAAAAAATATTCCATGCCATCTTTTTCCACAAAATTCAATCATAACTCTTCCACTTGCTTGCCCTTCAATTCAGAATTTTTGCCTATAAATAGAGGTCCTCACTTCATTGCAAATGACACCAAAGCATTGAAAAACTTGCTTTCTCACTTCTTACTTGTTTGCAAATTTTTCCATTTTTCAAAGAAGTTAGAATCTCAAATTGCAAATCTTTCAAGTTCTAACCAAAGGTGTCATTCAAACATCTTCTAAACATCATTTAGAAGTTGTTCATCACTTTAAACCACCATAAAATCAAGCCAAAGTCAGTTTGCTCACAAAAAATCCATACTTACAAAGTTTGAGCCAAAACTTCCAAACTTGAAATTTACCCGAGCTTGTCCAAATCTACCACTTCAAACACCTTCCATACATCAATTAGAAGTGATCCAAACATCTGGAACACTTCTGGATGTGGAGAAACACCATGGCCGTTTTCAGTTTGGAGTCAAAACAGGTGGAGGTCTGTAGAATGATCCAGGAGGTTTCAAGCAAGTTTAAAAGCATCAACATGATCCTTGAACATTCCTGAAGCTAGCCAGATCAATTCCAAGCATCAAGACCTCAAGAACAATCGTTCAGAACTCACGGTTTACACACCTCTAACTCAACTTCGATTTTTCTTTTATACACGTTTTTAATCCATTTCAATTGCATATTTATGTTTGTTATGATGCATGGAACGTTTCTGGGTGGTTTAATTTGTGTTTAGTCACGAGGACAGAGATATGCCATTTTTGGTTTTTTAGGGTTTCGTTTTAGGTCTTTTTGCTACAGGTGAAATTGGCCCAAAAGGAGATCACCATTGGATTCAGAGAGCAAAACCAAGTCGTACCCTGGCCCTGTATTGGATTTATTGTTGTTATCTTGCGTTTTTGAAATTTCAGGTGCTATGGCTATGGAGGCTCAACCGTGGGTAAAAGTCCATCTAAAACGACGGCCAAAGGTTGGGGATGATGGCGTGTCACTTTGCCATTGGCTGAATTCAAAATGAAGCGCGCGTTTTTTGTTTGAAGACTGAACGGATCCCATGTGTTTGGTCCCACGTACATACCACGTGCTCTCACGCTTGCAGCCATCAGATCTCATTTAAACTCCCATCCAACGCTCCTGAAAGCGCCAGTCCACCATAGACCATCAACTTTGCCACACAGGATCATATATTAATATTTTCTTAATTAATTTGTTTTTCTTTGCATAATTAATTAAAAATACTTTCAAAAATCCAAAAATCATTTTTATTTCACTTTTAGGTTGATAAAATATTTAATTAATTTTTGACATGAAAATATTTTATTTTTCTTCATAATTAATTTATTTTGTTAATTAATTAGTAATTGTGTGAATATTTGCTATTAATTAATCTTCAACCAATCAAAAACTCCAAAAAAATATTTTCTTTTTATATTTAGGTTTACATTTGTATAATCTAATTTGTAACATAAAAAAGAATTATTTTTCTTGTTAAGTTTAATTATTTGTATAATTATTTGTTTAATTATCTTATTAATTAACTTAATTTCATTCAAAATTATAAAAAAACGTGTTCTCTCTTAGATTAATTTCTTTTGAATTTGATATCATCATATAACCTCCGTGTAATTAATCATTTGAATTTTCATGTTCTGATTTTTTATTACTGTTGCAGATCACTTGAATAATTACAATTCATTTAAGGTTTCGAGATCTGTTTCTTTGTCGTCTTCTGGCTTTGTCTATTTTTCTGTCTTCCATTTGCTACAGAGGATGATCATGAAATAATTTATTCCAAGCATATCACTTGAAGATCAAGATAACTCCTCAAGCTCAGAAATCCAATTTTCTCATTCTTCGAGGTAAGCCTAAAACTCAATCAACTGTTTTCACAACAGTAATCAATTCACTTTCAAATCATCCATTGTTTTTCAAAACAGTGGGGCCTCTCGAATATTAGAGAGTATAAGACCCACTCCTTTTTCTTTTTATACAGTCTTTTTTGTTCAAAACAAATAAACTATTTTTCAAAACAAATCTTCAAACAGTTTTTCAAAAGCGAAATCTCGCGTTCTGTTAATAAAACAATCAACCATGCTTTATAAAATAAAACATGGGCCTCCATGTAGGTATAAGTCCCAAGCCCTTTTGTACATACCCATTCCTGTACATGAAATTAGGTATTTCATTGTACACACACCTTTCTGTATATATCTCGATCAGTTTGATATTTAACTTTGAATAACAAACCAAAAATGAAGGTTTTCTTTAAATCTTCCCAAAAATACCATGGGCCTCCATGTAGGTATAAGTCCCAAGCCCTTTTGTGAATACCTGTTTACATAGTTTTGAATAAATTCAAGTGGACTTCTCCCCGAGTATGAGTCCCGAGCCCCCGTGTATACAAATGGATCATGCTTACAGGTATATTTCCTTCATAAACTCCATTGTATACACACACCTTTGTCATATATATAATTATTCATAACTTGTTCATGTTTGTTCATGTTTGTTCATACTTGTTCATGTTTGTTCATATGTGTGATATGTGTGCTTGTTCAACTTAGTACAACACTAGGTTCCCCATAGCCTCCTATTGGGCTTCGTGCAAAGAATCTCCCTAGTTTAGGTTAGGACATAGAGTATGGTTTCCCGGTGAAATCGCTCTAAGAGCTCAGACCAACTATACCATGCCTCCCCTTGGGCTTTGTACAAACGAGTGACCCTCCCATAGCCTCCTCTTGGGCTTACAATGCAAGGACCCTGGATTGTCCCTCCCATAGCCTCCTCTTGGGCTTACAATGCAAGGACCCTCGGATAGCCTCCTCTTGGGCTTCGTACAAGGACCCACGGGCTTCTTATAAGCATCCCCAATATCCAAATCAAATACCCTAGGAGATTAGACATTTTTCATCTCTATGATAGGAGTATCTCTTCTATATCATCACAAACAATCAATCAATCAATCAATCAAATTTCTTTTTTTGCCACAAGGCTGGCTAATCAATCAAACTTCTTTTCGCCACAAGGCTGGCTAATCAATCAAACCGTTTGCCACCATACTGGCTGATTAATCAAAGTTTTTTGTCACAAGGCTGACTTCATTGAAACTTTTGCCACGAGGTTGGCTGATTAATCAAAACTTTTTGTCACAAGGCTGACTTCATTGAAAGTTTTTTGCCACAAGGCTGGTTAAACACAAAAACATCTTTATCATTCTAAGCGCCATAAGCGGCATGGCCCAGGGCTTATAATGAAAAGATTTTCAAACAAAAACAAACAGATGTATGTGATGATATAGATTAGATACATCGAACATTTAGATGACATTTGTCTCTTTTCCTTTGCTTCCACTAGCATAAGTGGGAACTTCGATTGCTCTGACTTTCTCAACATCCCTTTGAGAATACGTAGGCACAAGGTCGTATCCTTGGCGAGCAAAACTTCTCCCTCAAACCATTCAAACCTTAGCACCCGTAGACCCCGAGCTACAGATGCTCTGATTCCCTCTAGGGGATATGTATGCAGAGGATCGCGATGATCTTTGCGAGCATAATCAAACAAACACCTTAGGTCCCACCTATTTCACAAGAACCTCTCAATAACATGGAATGAAAAACAAAGCAAAGAAACCTATAGAGTACTATAGATACGTTGGGTGCTAATACCTTCCCTTCGAATAACCAACCCTCTTACCCAAAGATCTCTCCCCCCACTTTTAGGTTATTGCAGCTTTTTTCCTTTTCCTACTTTGGAAATAATAAAAAGTTTGGTCGGTACAAAAGAAAAATCATTTTTTGAGCACTCGAGCCCAAAGAAGGCATCAGGTGTCTCATCCCGAAAAAAGACAACGATTTTTCGCCCGCGACAGAAAAATGGCGACTTCACTGGGGACCATCTTTTTATTGTTTCCAAAGGAAGGGTTAATTCTATTTGCTTTATTTTTCATTTCATTTTTTGTTATATGTGTGGTTCTGGTTCTATTACATGTGTGGTTCTGTTACAAGTGATACATTATGGACAAATCCTAACCCGGATTAAGTACACATAAGAAATTAAGTGGAGGGTATAGTCATGTGCAGGCGCACGTGAGAATCCTTCCGCTCAGTGGAGGTTCCTTGTTGGTAATATATGTTTAGCATGTTTCGTAGCGAAGACATTGTTACTTTCATTGAACTGTAGAAGCTGAGTTGGCCGTAGAACCCCAACCCATCCTGGCCTTATTAGGTTGTGGTGCAGAAACTATTCAGGTGAAGACTTGGATTAGTTGTCATGCGGAGAACCACACTCAGACGAGTTTTTCTTGAGAATATTGCTGGCTCATGAGTTTAATTGTGGAAAGCCGGTAATATCCGAAAGAAAAATGTAGACTCTGACGTATCAGTAGAACATGTTGTGCAGGTGATTAACTAGAACTATCCCATTTTTGGTTCTCTGACCTCATGCTCGTGACTTATGCGTTACCATGTTTGCGTTACCATGTTTGCATGTTTGCGTTACCATGTTTGTATACCATGTTTGTAGTACCATGTTACCATGTTTGAACTACCATGTTTGTGTTACTATGTTTGAATATGTGGCATTCATGCATCCACGCATTCATACATTCAGTAAAAACCATCTTTTTCCATAAAAACATGATTTTTCCAAAAAAAAATTTAGAATTTTCTTTGCAAACATTATAGGATTAAGTTATGGAAAAAAGGTATACCAAAAAGTACAGTTTCAAAGCGCCTGATGTAGAAAGACTGATAGAGTTAGCATCTTCTGTACAAGATCCTTGTAATTTTAGGAAAAGCTATGGAAAGCTTTTGCCTATCCTGAATACTCATGTTGATGAAGGACTTCTCAAGACTCTGGTTCAGTTCTATGATCCCGTCTACCGTTGTTTTACCTTTCCAGACTACCAGTTGGTACCGACCTTGGAAGAATATGCCAATCCTTTGGGTATTCCTGTGTCTGACAAAATACCCTTCAATGGTTTGGAAGCCATTCCTAAGTCACACGTCATTGCAGCAAGTATCCACTTGAAGAAATCTGAAGTAGAGAGTAATTGGACTACCAAAGGAAACCTCCCGGGTTTAACTTCACACTTCCTGGTAAAGAAAGCCTTTGATCTCATCGAAACTGGTAGCATGATAGCTTTTGAAGCTATACTAGCCTTGCTCATCTATGGATTGGTTCTATTTCCCAACGTCGACAACTTTGTTGATATCAATGCCATAAAGATCTTTCTGATTGGAAATCCTGTTCCGACTTTGCTTGGTGACATGTGTTAGAACAAGATTTGTTCTTATCAATTATCTTAGTTTTGATGATAACAATAATATGAATTTTGCTTAAGATAATATGGTACTCTAATCCAATGCAATTTCCCTTTCAGGAAATATATATAAAGAGTACGCATAATTCAGCGCTCAGAAGTTGTATCTCAAATGGTTCAGCATGCAACATCAGAACATGGTCTGGCAAGACATCAGAAGATGGTCGAAGCAGAATCAGAACATGGGTCTATGAAAGCATCAGAAGAACATGAGATCAGAAGCACTGAAGATCAGAAGATGGTATCACGCTCAGAAGCACTTCAAGGTCAGAAGATCAGAAGATGCTATGCACCAAGCTGTTTTGACTCTGATGATATTCAAACGTCGTATTCACAAACATCAGATCAGAAGGAAGTACAGGTGGCAGACTACGCTGACTGACAAAAGGAACGTTAAAAGCTACTAAAGGCTACGTCAGTAGACACAGCGTGAACAAGGCTCGAGGTAGTTGACAAAAGCGTATAACATTAAGTGCAATGCTGTACGGAACACGCAAAGCATTAAATGCATTCAACGGTCATCTTCTCAACGCCTATAAATATGAAGTTCTGATGAGAAGCAAGGTTACCAATTCTTAACAACTCTGAACGAAAATAAACTTGCTGAAACGCTGTTCAATCCAAGCTCAGAATCTTCATCAACTCACTACATTGCTGTTGTAATATCTTAGTGAGATTAAGCTTAAACGTTAAGAGAAATATCACAGTTGTGATTATCGCTTTTAAGAAGCATTTGTAATACTCTTAGAATTACATTAAGTTGTAAGGAACTAGAGTGATCGTGTGATCAGTATACTCTAGGAAGTCTTAGCAGTTGGCTGAGCAGTTTGTAACTAGAGTGATCGTGTTGATCAGAATACTCTAGGGAAGTCTTAGGAGTGAACTAAGCCTAGAGTGATCGTGTTGATCAGTAGACTCTAGAAAAGTCTTAGAGGGTATCTAAGCAGTTGTTCCTGGAGTGATCAGTGTGTGATCAGAAGACTCTGGAAGACTTAGTTGCGGACTAAGTGGAAAACCATTGTAATCCGTGCGATTAGTGGATTAAATCCTCAGGTTGAGGTAAATCATCTCTGCGGGGGTGGACTGGAGTAGCTTCGTTAACAGCGAACCAGGATAAAAATAATTGTGCAATTTATTTTTATCGTCCAAGATTTAAAGTCACACTTATTCAATCCCCCCCTTTCTAAGTGTTTTTCTATCCTTCAACATGTATTTTTCTGTCCATCATAGGAATCGCCAAGGCGGTGGAATCATTGTATGTTGTGCACCATTGTTGTTCAAATGGATTGTTTCACACTTACCTGAGTCTCCTATTTTCACAGAAAACCGAGAAGGCTTGCGTTGGCCTCGAAGACTTATGTCTCTTACTAATAATGATATTCATTGGTATACCTTGGCTCGCTGTGGTACAGAAACCATTGAAAGTTGTGGAGAGTTTACCAACGTGCCCCTCATTGGTACGCAAGGAGGAATTAACTACAATCCGGTCCTAGCCCGACGACAACTCGGGTATGCAAATTCAGCTAAACCCATCGGTCTCGCAGTGGAAGGATACTTCTACCAAGAAGGGGATAATCCTAAAAGGTTGAAAGCGAGAATGGTGAGAGCTTGGTACGACGTCCGATGGAAAGAAAAAGGTGAGGAAATAAATTGCATTGCCATGGACGCCTACACCTGCTGGGTAAAGAAAAGAGCAAAAGAGTTTCAAATGCCTTATGCTTATGAAAAACCCATGTTTCCTGCAGTATCTCAACGATCCAACATTCCCGCTATGGAGGAATACCAAGACACTTTAGCCAAGATGAGGATAGAGAAAGATGCTTGGGAAGAAAAGTTTCGTAAGACCGATGTGGAAAACAGAAGGTTGAAAAAACGAGTGAAAGATCACGAAGAAACTCTTTATTGTCAAGATGGTTGGCTCATGAGTAATGATGAGAAGATCCGCCAAAAAGACACTGCAATCAAGAGGTACATCAAAGAAAGCAAGAAAAAACTTGAAGGCTCAACAAGCAACGCTCCGACTCCTGATGATTGGAAGAATGTTGTTGACAAACTGAGGACCGAAAAGGCCGAATTGAAAGCTCGCTATGGGAAAGAATTCATGAAGCTCAAGCTGCACAATGCATTTGGTTCTTCGTCTGATGAAGATGCTTAGGATTTGTTTAGATTTTCATGTATCATTTGATTCTGTAAGGAGCTACGCTCCAATGTTGTAACATTTTCCCATTATTTCAATAAAAGAATTGTTTGTGTTCAAATGTTTGCAAGGAAATAATCTTTAAAATAATTGGAAAAATCATAAACTTCTTTTTGCATACATCATTCTGCATATCGAGTCTGTTGTATAAGAGTCTCATCTTTTGGATCTTTCTCCAATAGATCGTCAAGCTGTCGCGTCTCAAAGTTTCTCGACCGCGCTCGCAATCATATCACAGATACAATACTCGTTCAAACAGAAGAAGAGTAATGGAACACTCTGAACAAGAGAACATTGAGCTTCGTGGTACAGTGACCACCCTTCAGGAAAAGTTGGAAAGTCTCACTACTCTGGTTGACTCCTTAATGGCTGCACAGAATCAGCCGCCGCCACCCAACAGCCAAGCGACGGTAACATCTGAAGTCACTACTCCAGTTTCTACAGTTGCGTTCGGTATTCCATCTTTCTCCATGCCAGAAGGTTGGGGCACGCCTTTTAGCTTTGGTACAGGTTTCCGTCATAATTTCTCTGGGGTTCAAACAGCTACAACTGAAGCGCCTGCTGCACAAGGTTCAGCGTTTATTCCACATTCAGGGGTAACTTTTTCCCAAATCACTATGGCACTTTCTCAACCCACTATAACAGTTCCGACCCCTACGGTTCACACTGTTCCTTATGACGGTAATGAGATTTATCATGATCAAGGTGATAGCACAAATCAGCGTAATCTTGTGGGAGACCTCCAAGAACAGTTCAACAAGATTCAATTGGAAGTCAAGGCTATTCGTGGGAAAGATTTGTTTGGAAAGAATGCCCAGGAGCTATGTTTGGTTCCCAGTGTACAAATACCTGCTAAATTCAAGGTCCCAGACTTTGAGAAGTACAAAGGTAGTTCTTGTCCACAAAGCCATCTTGTGATGTATGCCAGGAAGATGTCTACTTATGCAGATAATCATCAGTTGCTTATCCATTACTTTCAAGACAGTTTAACTGGTGCCGCACTGAAGTGGTACACAGGCTTGGATAGCACTAATATTCGAACATTCAATGACCTAGGTGAGGCCTTTGTCCGACAATACAAGTATAACTCGGATATGGCTCCGGACAGAGATCAGCTTCGATCCATGGCTCAGAAAGACCATGAAGCTTTCAAAGAGTATGCCCAACGATGGAGAGAAACTGCTGCTCAAATTAATCCACCGTTAAAAGAGAAAGAGATGAAAAAGATCTTCTTGAATACTCTCAGTCCGTTTTATTATGAACGCATGATTGCTAGTGCTCCAAGTGATTTCACCGAGATGGTAAACATGGGGATGCGTCTAGAAGAAGGAGTCCGAACCGGACGTCTAACTAAAGAAGGTGGATCTTCAAGCGGAACCAAAAAGTTTGGAAGTGGTTTCCCAAAGAAGAAAGAACAAAGTGTTGACATGGTATCCCAAGGGAGGCCAAGAGGAAACATCAATCGTCAACGACAGGTTGCTGCTATTGCACCAGCCGTTAATACTGCACCGAATCCGGGGTTTACTCCGCAGTTTCAACAACAGCCTCGACAACAGGCTCAGCAGTTTAACAACAATCAGAATCATGTACAAAGAGCTCCACAGTTTGATCCGATTCCAATGACCTACACAGAGTTGTATCCTGCTTTGATTGAAAGAGGTCTTGTTCAAACTAAAGCACCACCACCCGTACCAGAGAAACTCCCATGGTGGTACAAAGCTGAGGTCTCATGCCCTTATCATCAAGGAGCACCTGGCCATGATCTTGAGCATTGCATAGCTTTGAAACATGAATTTCAGAGGTTGGTTAGATCTAATCTTCTCTCTTTCAGAAATTTGAATCCTAATGTGCAAGCAAATCCGCTACCCAATCATGGAGGGCATGTTGTAAACATGGTGTATGGATGTCCTGGTCCATATCGAGTCTATAATATCAATTTCTCAAGAGCAGATTTGGTACAAATGCACGCCACTCTCTGTCGAGGGCAGAATTTTCGCCAGCATCACTATGGTTCCTGTAGCATATGTGGTGTAGATCCTCACGGATGTTCGATTGTGAGAAGAGATCTCCAAGTTCTGTTGGATAATGGTACTATTCAGATCTACAGAAATAGGAATGAAAATGAAGTTAACATGATAGGATGTTATCCACATGAGCTTTTAGTCTCAGATATCAACTCGGAAATGCCTACAGTTAACGTCATCGTTCCTCATTTCAACATGCCTGAGCGCATAGAAGTTACTTACAACAAGCCAAAGGTTCCTGTTGCTCCTTTGATCATTTGTCTACCTGGACCTGTTCCTTATGACTCTGACAAGGCAGTTCCATACAACTACAATGCTACAATGATAAAGAATGGACAAGAAGTTCCTTTACCTACTCTTTCATCTGTCGTGAATATCGCCGATGTGAGTCGAGTAACAAGAAGTGGACGTGTGTATACTCCACTACCTTCAAAGCAACCTGTTGCTCCTGCAACCGGACAAAATCCTGTCAATGTTCCAGTGGGAAATCCTGTGGAAACTCCTGTCAGTAATACAAACAATGATGTTGGTCAATCCAGTGGAACCAATGTGAATCCTGATTTTGATGAAATTTTGAAGCTTATCAAAAGAAGTGAATACAAGATTGTGGATCAGCTTATGCAGACTCCTTCAAAAATCTCAATACTTTCATTGCTTTTAAACTCTGAAGCACACAGGGAAGCCCTGATGAGAGTCTTGGATCAAGCTTTTGTCGATCATGATGTGACTGTTGATCACTTTGATGGGATAATAGCTAACATAACAGCTTGCAACAATTTAAGCTTCTGTGATGAAGAACTCCCCGAGGAGGGCAGAAATCACAATCTTGCTTTGCACATTTCTATGAACTGTCAGTCAGACTCTTTGTCCAATGTGTTGGTAGACACCGGATCTTCCTTGAATGTGATGCCAAAGACGACTCTTGATCGCTTGTCTTACCAAGGAATGCCTATGAAATTCAGTGGTGTAGTAGTCAAAGCATTTGATGGTTCGCGAAAATCTGTTATTGGCGAAGTCAACCTTCCCATGACAATTGGTCCACAAATATTCCAAATCACCTTCCAGGTCATGGACATTCAAGCTGCTTATAGCTGTCTGTTAGGACGACCATGGATCCATGAAGCAGGGGCAGTAACTTCTACGCTCCATCAAAAGTTAAAATTTGTAACAAATGGAAAATTGGTAACGATAAGTGGAGAACAAGCCTTGATGGTGAGCCATTTGTCCAATTTCTCTTTCATCAGTGCTGATAATGAGGAAGGAACACAGTTCCAAGGTCTCTCTTTAGAAGACGAATCTTCCAAAAAGAAAGCATCGATCTCTTCTTACAAAGAGGCAGTAAAAGTAGTGAAAGATGGAACTACCACTGGCTGGGGGCAAGTTGTGATTCCTACCAAGAATGAAACTAGAGCAGGTCTCGGATGTTCACCGATGTTTTCAAACTGCACTAAGAAGGATGAAACCCTTCGTCCGATCAAAGAAACATTCATTAGTGGAGGATTCCTTAACCCAATTCCTCAAGAGGTTAATGTCCTTATTGAAGAATGCATCGGAGAAGGTTTACCCGATCCTGAAGAAGAATGGAAATGTTATCTCAATGACTCGGGATACATGTCTCAGGAAGAACCATATCCTCCATCAGAGAAATCCAAAGGCAAAGAAACTGAGCCTGTTTCTACAGAGGTCTGGGACACCTTGGGACAACCAAGTGGAAAATTTGATTACATGGTGAAATATTCTGCACCTGAAAGTTACAAGATTGCGATTGAAGACATTCAACCAACTAGATGGGGAGATTCCTTTGAATATAATAGTCAACCAGAAGAGGTTTATCAGCCCTGTCAATTTTCTCAGCAGCCTGAAATTACTGAAGATTTCGGATTCGATGTATCTGCCAAGGTCCATAATCCTGAAGATGGTTATTATCACATAAATGCCATTTTTGAAGATGAAGGGGAAGATGGTCCCGCAACTGACTCGGAAAGTGTCGCTGACAATGAGTCTCTTCATCCTGAAGACTGGGAAATACATCCTGAAAATTCTGAAGATTGTGACTCGTCTTATGCTCTTCAAGAAGTAGAAGAAGACTGTTTCAACTCTACAAAGAACAAGGTTGACAAACCAGGACCTTCAAATCCTGCTCGACCAGCGGTCAATGTCAATACTGAAGATAATTCTGGGGAGAATTTTCCTGAATACATAATACACAGAGGAGTTCGTTGCTACTGGAAAGCTGTCGACGTTCCGAATGTTGTTCGCCGCTCAAAGTAATCACCTCACTGTTATTTTGACCTCCTGCCTTGCCCAAAGCAGAGAGATGTTTTATAGGGCTTTGCTTTTAAATGTTCCGCCCAAATAACTTTGTGTATAGGGCTTTGTTTTAAAAGTTTCCCTCTTTGTCCCGCCCAAGACAAATGAGTTTGTGTTTAGGGCTTTGTTTCAAAAATGAATCATAAATAAAGCGTCATTTTGAATTCCCTACATTATGTGTTTTATTTTTGCTTTTTCTGGAAATGGTAATCCTAAAAAACCAAAATAAAAAAAAACTTTTTCAAAAAAATCTGCATACACTCTTGCATTCATAAATTTTCTGAAATAAATATAAATCACATGTGCAGATTTACTATTGATAAACCCATTGAATGCAATAACCCTATGCCCTCTCCCAACTTTGAGTTTCCTGTGTTCGGAGCCGAAGAAGAGGAAGAAGAGGAGATCCCGGACGAGATCTCTCGATTACTTAAGCACGAGGAAAGAGCCATTCTGCCTCACAAAGAGCCTTTAGAAAAGATCAACTTGGGTTCTGAAGAAGACAAAAAAGAAGTGACCATTGGATCGCTGCTTGATACTGATGTCAAGAGTAAGTTGACAGACCTTCTCAAAGAATATGTTGACGTGTTTGCCTGGTCCTACCAAGACATGCCTGGGTTGGATACCAATATTGTTCAGCATTACTTGCCATTGAAGCCAGAATGTTCGCCGGTTAAGCAGAAATTACGAAGGACTCACCCTGATATGGCTAACAAGATCAAAGTGGAAGTTCAAAAGCAACTCGACGCAGGTTTTCTTGTCACCTCTGAGTATCCTCAATGGTTAGCCAACATAGTGCCAGTTCCAAAGAAAGATGGCAAAGTCAGAATGTGTGTTGACTACCGTGATTTGAACAAGGCCAGTCCCAAAGATGACTTTCCATTACCACATATCGACATGCTGGTTGATAACACTGCTAAGTTCAACGTCTTTTCCTTCATGGACGGGTTCTCCGGTTATAATCAGATCAAGATGGCTCCCGAAGACATGGAGAAGACATCTTTCATCACCCCATGGGGTACCTTTTGCTACAAAGTGATGCCGTTTGGATTAAAGAATGCAGGCGCAACTTACCAAAGGGCAATGACTACTCTCTTTCATGACATGATGCATAAAGAAATTGAAGTTTATGTGGACGACATGATAGCCAAGTCCAGCACAGAAGAAGAACATATTGAATACCTTCTGAAGTTGTTTCAACGACTAAGGAAATATCAGCTTCGCTTGAATCCTAACAAATGTACTTTTGGGGTTAGATCTGGAAAACTCTTGGGTTTCATTGTCAGCCAAAGAGGTATTGAAGTAGATCCCGACAAAGTCAGAGCTATTCAAGAGATGCCTGCACCAAAAGCTGAAAAGGAAGTAAGAGGATTTCTCGGACGATTGAACTATATCTCCAGGTTTATCTCTCAAATGACTGCTACTTGTGGGCCGATTTTCAAGCTTCTCCGCAAAGATCAAGGGGTTGTATGGACTGAAGATTGCCAGAAAGCGTTTGACAGTATCAAAGAGTACCTGTTAGAACCACCGATATTGATTCCTCCAGTTGAAGGAAGACCATTAATCATGTACCTTACTGTGTTGGAAGAATCCATGGGTTGTATGCTTGGACAGCAAGATGAAACCGGTAAGAAGGAGCATGCCATCTATTACTTGAGTAAGAAATTCACAGACTGTGAGTCTCGTTACTCCATGCTCGAAAAAACATGTTGTGCTTTGGCTTGGGCTTCAAAACGTCTCCGCCAATACATGATCAACAATACTACTTGGTTAATCTCCAAAATGGATCCGATCAAGTATATCTTTGAAAAGCCTGCCTTAACAGGAAGGATTGCCCGATGGCAAATGCTGTTATCCGAGTATGACATTAAATACCGTGCTCAAAAGGCGGTCAAAGGAAGCATTCTCGCCGATCACTTGGCGCATCAACCAATTAATGAATATCAATCTCTCAAGTTTGACTTTCCTGATGAAGCAGTAAACGCTTTTGGCAATGGAATTGGGGCAATCATCATCACTCCCAAGGGTACTCATATCCCGTTCTCCGCCAGACTGCTATTTGATTGCACCAACAACATCGCAGAATATGAAGCTTGTATCATGGGTCTCGAAGAAGCCATTGACTTAAGGATCAAAATCCTCGACATATATGGAGATTCAGCCCTCGTGATCAACCAAATCAAAGACAAGTGGGAAACTTACCACCCTGGCTTGATTCCTTACAGAGATTATGCAAGACATCTGTTGACTTTCTTCAACAAGGTTGAATTGCATCATATACCTCGAGATCAGAATCGAATGGCAGACGCCTTGGCCACTCTATCTTCCATGTTCAAAGTCAATCATTGGAACGATATGCCTACAGTCAGAATTACGCGCCTTGAAAGGCCCGCCTATGTGTTTGCAACTGAAGCAGTCATCGATGATAAACCGTGGTTTCACGACATCAAACGCTTCCTTCAAACTCAAGAGTACCCACTTGGGGCATCAAACAAAGATAAGAAAACTCTAAGGAGGCTTTCTGGCAGTTTCTTCTTGAACGGAGATGTGCTATACAAAAGAAACTTCGACATGGTTTTGCTCAGATGCGTGGATAGACACGAAGCAGACATGTTAATGCATGAAGTGCATGAAGGGTCCTTTGAAACTCATTCAAACGGGCATGCAATGTCCAAGAAGATCTTAAGAGCAGGATACTATTGGTTGACAATGGAATCTGATTGTTATAAACACGTGAAAAGATGTCACAAGTGCCAGATCTACGCAGATAAGATCCATGTGCCACCGACTCTACTCAACATTCTCTCATCTCCGTGGCCTTTTTCCATGTGGGGGATCGACATGATTGGAATGATTGAACCAAAAGCTTCAAACGGTCATTGTTTCATCTTGGTAGCAATTGATTACTTCATCAAATGGGTCGAAGCAGCATCTTATGCCAATGTTACAAGACAAGTGGTTGTGAGGTTTATCAAGAATAATATCATTTGCCGGTATGGTATTCCCAGCAAGATCATTACTGACAATGGTTCAAACTTGAACAACAAGATGATGAAAGAACTGTGTGAGGAATTCAAGATTGAGCATCATAACTCTTCTCCTTACAGACCAAAAATGAACGGCGCCGTTGAAGCCGCCAACAAGAACATTAAGAAGATCGTCCAGAAAATGGTCGTCACTTACAAAGACTGGCATGAAATGCTGCCATTTGCTTTACATGGATACCGTACTTCAGTGCGTACTTCAACAGGGGCAACTCCCTTTTCTCTAGTATACGGCATGGAAGCTGTGCTCCCCGTAGAGGTTGAAATACCATCAATGAGAGTCCTCATGGAAACTAAATTATCAGAGGCTGAATGGTGTCAAAGCAGATACGATCAGTTGAACTTAATCGAAGAAAAACGTATGACTGCTCTATGCCATGGACAGTTATACCAAGCAAGGATGAAACAAGCCTTCAACAAAAAGGTTCGACCTCGTGAATTTCGAGAAGGCGACCTCGTGCTTAAAAAGATCTTGTCTTTTCAACCAGATTCTAGGGGCAAATGGTCTCCTAATTACGAAGGCCCGTATGTTGTCAAAAGAACATTTTCTGGCGGCGCCATGACTCTTGCAACCATGGATGGTGATGAACTCCCACATCCTGTGAATGCTGATGCAGTCAAGAAATACTTTGTCTAAAAAAATATAAAAGAACAGCTCGGTAAGTCGAAAACCCGCAAAGGGCGACTTAGGCAAAAATGAGCGTCTCGGTGGACTGAAAACCCGAAAGGGCGGTCCAGGAAAAAATTAGAGACAATAAACAGAAAAATTCATCCTGGTAGATTGAAAACCTGAAAGGGCAATCTAGGCAAAAATTAGGGATTTATGACAAAGTAACTGCATCAGTCCATACTTCGTCACCTGAAGAGTCTTTTCATCAAAGGATCTTCGATCAAATCAACACCAATCTGAAGCGACAAGCACAGTTGGAACTCAAAGTTGTTAGGGGGAATAGTGGTTATTGCTTTCAATGTAGCCTTTTCCGCATAATTACCATTTCCAACTTTTGTAAATACTCCATGGAATCACGCCTTTAGCTGATTACCATCCTATTAAATAAATTTGAGCCTTGTGCCCATTTGTTTGCAATCTCTAATTTCTTTTAGCTTGCAAAATGACGCTTTAATTGTGTTATTCACTTTTGAAAAAAGAAAAAAAAAGGAAAAAGTTTTAAATGAATTTACTTTTCTTTTTCAAAATAAAAGAGAAACTTTCCTTTGAGTTGTGAACAACAGAAGGAACATCAACAGCTATCTCCATAGGATGAATCAAAGATTATGATAGGAAAAGCTCTTCTATCCCCAGTGAAGAAGGTCTTTTATCCCCAGTGACGAAGATCTTCCATCTCCAGTGAAGAGGTTCTTCCATCACAGTAAAAAAGGATGCTCATCTTCCCCAGAGAAGTTTAAAGCACGCAGCACCATTCAGTACCCGTGTTATTTACACCATGTTGAAGAACATTTGCCAAGTATCTGGTTGTATTGCGACGTTGGTCCATCTCCAGTATATACTTCTTTGTCTGTCAGTATTGTCAGCATGCATGCTACATTCATGACATTCATCATTCATCATATTTGCATCATTTATGCATTCATTGCATTTTTCAATGTCTGCTTTAAAATCACTTGTTCAGGATATATCTATCCCAAAGAAAAAAAAGAAAAAAAGAAAGAAAAGAAAAAGGCAGGTATGGGCGTGTCATCTCTCCAGTAGATTGTCACCCATAAGCAAAAAGAACATCTTCTTTCTCTAGTTCCCCACTGAGATCATTCCTCGTGGAAGAAGGTTGCTTTAGCTTCTCCTCTCAGAACAAAGGAGAAAATCCCCAGTCGAGTTCATTCCTCGTGGGAACAAAGTCTTGTTTGACTGTTTCTTTCCAATTCATTCTTGGTTAGAACCCTGTCTTTACCAGAGATTCAAATTTCGATTCTCCAAATAGAGTCGTGAAAAACAGACAATAAGCAATAGCCTCATCATCTGAGCAGCTTATTTCTCTTTCAAAATATTTTTCCTCTCTAGGAAATCAATCGTGAAGACCATTTGACAATCAGGGCCTTATTACTGTTCACAAGGCTGAATAACCAGTAATTTCCCTAGCAAAGTCTCCAGAATCATTTTATCACTTGGATGATAATTGATCATGTCTTCAGAACCACTATCACGAGGCTGGTAGTCGGTAACCTTTTGTTCTGGTTATATTATTTAACATGTCTATCACCATGCGGATAGTCGGTAATATTAACCGAACCTTTGAAACTCTTTTTACCTTGTCAAGTCTATCACAACGCTGATAGTCAGTAATACAGTTTCATACCCTTCACCTTCGCATTATTAAACAAGTCTATCCCTGTGTTGATAGTCGATAATGTCGATTGGTAAGCTTTTCTTACAAAGCTATCATTCCCCGGTGAAGCATACATTTGCTTTCCCGAAAAGAAAACACGGATTCTCTTCCTAAAACGGATTGAGACATCCTTCCCAATATCTTTTCCCCAGTGGAGTCAGTTCTTGATATCCCCTCGGTAGATATATCCTTGCATCACTCGCAATTTTGGTATCTTAGGTCCAAAATTCGCGTCTTCTGATATTTAAGTCTCTTCCACCCTATCAAAACGAAGATTTTCAATCTTCATATCTCAGGTTGAAGAAACTTAAATAGGGGCATCTGTCATACCCCAATTTTTGACCTAAGATACCACCTCATATCATTTGCATATGCATCATTTGCATCTCTAACAAACTGCATAGCTTGTGTTTGCTACTTGTGACTCAGCAGGATTTGATCAGGAAATCACTCATCAGTACAAGTAACAATCAATTAGGGTTTTGTTCTCCCTTCATCTCAAAAGAACTATCTTCATCAACAATCAACATTTGGTCCTCAGAGATTCATTTCAACAAGCTCAAAGGCTCTGAATCAACCAGATTAGGGTTTTGACTGAAGATAGCATACTCCTGACCTCTGTTTAGGATTTGACTTAATGACTTGGGACATGACCTCAAGACCCCAAATGCATCATTTTGTCCTAATCTATTGGCTCAAGACATCTCCTATACAGGGATTGATCAACAATGAAATTTCAAATCATCAGATTAGGGTTTTGAACTATCAGGGACTAAAATCAGGGATCACATTTGGGAAACCCTAAAAATCCCCAGGAAGTCAATCAAAGGTTTCAATCATCTTCAAATAATCCCTATGAAAACATCCAATGGAAATTGTATCTCAATTCAAGATCCACAGTCATCAATTTCATCTGGTCGACAATTAGGGTTTTTGACCTAATTCACTGAACAACTGACTTTTTAATCAGGACATGGTGCCACAACTCAAAACATGGCTCAATATCCTCTAATGCTTCAATATGATCCATTCATACCACTCATTTGATGTGGATAGCCTGTTTCATTTGAAATCTCCAGAAACGCGATTCGTCTGAAAAAGTCAACTGTACAAGATAACCATTGACTTTTGGAGAATTTTGGTCAACCATGACTTTTGAAGTTTTGAATCATCAATATATGATATATGAAGTCATTTGATCAAGAAAAATCAAGAAAATCAATCAAGAATCAAAAGTCAAAAGTTTGACTTTTCATACTTAGAAAAATTTCTAAGTGTTTTTCATGGTTTTTTCCAAACTTTGGAAGGGAATTTCTCAAAATTTCACCTACAAACTGAAAAAAACTTCCAACATGAAAGTTGTAGATTTTGATCCAATAAACAACTTTGAAACATATAAATTTTTTCCATAAGATCAACCATTTAAGAGATATGGAGCTTCAAAGTTGGCATCTTTGGAAAATTTCACTTGAAACTTCATTTTTCTCAAAGTTCATGGATCTTTTTCACCCACTTCCTTAAAGATCTTGAAGAAACTTTCAACTAGGGTTTTGAAGTGTGTAATATGAGCTTTCCAAAATGTCCAAGAGCATGAAAAAATATGGAGTGTAGCTATGGTTTTGAATTTTGTCATTAGAGGTCATTATGCTTAAAGTTTCACACCATTTTTACAAAGTTATGAACACTATATGACCAATAATGCAAAGAATGACCAAATAAAATTATGCAAACCAGATTCTTATCTCTAAAGATCAGATTGGAAAGAATATTATGGCACTTGAGTTCCTTAACCATGGTTAAGCTTTGTAATCATTGAAAAAAATATTCCATGCCATCTTTTTCCACAAAATTCAATCATAACTCTTCCACTTGCTTGCCCTTCAATTCAGAATTTTTGCCTATAAATAGAGGTCCTCACTTCATTGCAAATGACACCAAAGCATTGAAAAACTTGCTTTCTCACTTCTTACTTGTTTGCAAATTTTTCCATTTTTCAAAGAAGTTAGAATCTCAAATTGCAAATCTTTCAAGTTCTAACCAAAGGTGTCATTCAAACATCTTCTAAACATCATTTAGAAGTTGTTCATCACTTTAAACCACCATAAAATCAAGCCAAAGTCAGTTTGCTCACAAAAAATCCATACTTGCAAAGTTTGAGCCAAAACTTCCAAACTTGAAATTTACCCGAGCTTGTCCAAATCTACCACTTCAAACACCTTCCATACATCAATTAGAAGTGATCCAAACATCTGGAACACTTCTGGATGTGGAGAAACACCATGGCCGTTTTCAGTTTGGAGTCAAAACAGGTGGAGGTCTGTAGAATGATCCAGGAGGTTTCAAGCAAGTTTAAAAGCATCAACATGATCCTTGAACATTCCTGAAGCTAGCCAGATCAATTCCAAGCATCAAGACCTCAAGAACAATCGTTCAGAACTCACGGTTTACACACCTCTAACTCAACTTCGATTTTGCTTTTATACACGTTTTTAATCCATTTCAATTGCATATTTATGTTTGTTATGATGCATGGAACGTTTCTGGGTGGTTTAATTTGTGTTTAGTCACGAGGACAGAGATATGCCATTTTTGGTTTTTTAGGGTTTCGTTTTAGGTCTTTTTGCTACAGGTGAAATTGGCCCAAAAGGAGATCACCATTGGATTCAGAGAGCAAAACCAAGTCGTACCCTGGCCCTGTATTGGATTTATTGTTGTTATCTTGCGTTTTTGAAATTTTAGGTGCTATGGCTATGGAGGCTCAACCGTGGGTAAAATTCCATCTAAAACGACGGCCAAAGGTTGGGGATGATGGCGTGTCACTTTGCCATTGGCTGAATTCAAAATGAAGCGCGCGTTTTTTGTTTGAAGACTGAACGGATCCCATGTGTTTGGTCCCACGTACATACCACGTGCTCTCACGCTCGCAGCCATCAGATCTCATTTAAACTCCCATCCAACGCTCCTGAAAGCGCCAGTCCACCATAGACCATCAACTTTGCCACACAGGATCATATATTAATATTTTCTTAATTAATTTGTTTTTCTTTGCATAATTAATTAAAAATACTTTCAAAAATCCAAAAATCATTTTTATTTCACTTTTAGGTTGATAAAATATTTAATTAATTTTTGACATGAAAATATTTTATTTTTCTTCATAATTAATTTATTTTGTTAATTAATTAGTAATTGTGTGAATATTTGCTATTAATTAATCTTCAACCAATCAAAAACTCCAAAAAAATATTTTCTTTTTATATTTAGGTTTACATTTGTATAATCTAATTTGTAACATAAAAAAGAATTATTTTTCTTGTTATGTTTAATTATTTGTATAATTATTTGTTTAATTATCTTATTAATTAACTTAATTTCATTCAAAATTATAAAAAAACGTGTTCTCTCTTAGATTAATTTCTTTTGAATTTGATATCATCATATAACCTCCGTGTAATTAATCATTTGAATTTTCATGTTCTGATTTTTTATTACTGTTGCAGATCACTTGAATAATTACAATTCATTTAAGGTTTCGAGATCTGTTTCTTTGTCGTCTTCTGGCTTTGTCTATTTTTCTGTCTTCCATTTGCTACAGAGGATGATCATGAAATAATTTATTCCAAGCATATCACTTGAAGATCAAGATAACGCCTCAAGCTCAGAAATCCAATTTTCTCATTCTTCGAGGTAAGCCTAAAACTCAATCAACTGTTTTCACAACAGTAATCAATTCACTTTCAAATCATCCATTGTTTTTCAAAACAGTGGGGCCTCTCGAATATTAGAGAGTATAAGACCCACTCCTTTTTCTTTTTATACAGTCTTTTTTGTTCAAAACAAATAAACTATTTTTCAAAACAAATCTTCAAACAGTTTTTCAAAAGCGAAATCTCGCGTTCTGTTAATAAAACAATCAACCATGTTTTATAAAATAAAACATGGGCCTCCATGTAGGTATAAGTCCCAAGCCCTTTTGTACATACCCATTCCTGTACATGAAATTAGGTATTTCATTGTACACACACCTTTCTGTATATATCTCGATCAGTTTGATATTTAACTTTGAATAACAAACCAAAAATGAAGGTTTTCTTTAAATCTTCCCAAAAATACCATGGGCCTCCATGTAGGTATAAGTCCCAAGCCCTTTTGTGAATACCTGGTTACATAGTTTTGAATAAATTCAAGTGGACTTCTCCCCGAGTATGAGTCCCGAGCCCCCGTGTATACAAATGATCATGCTTACAGGTATATTTCCTTCATAAACTCCATTGTATACACACACTTTTGTCATATATATAATTATTCATAACTTGTTCATGTTTGTTCATGTTTGTTCATACTTGTTCATGTTTGTTCATATGTGTGATATGTGTGCTTGTTCAACTTAGTACAACACTAGGTTCCCCATAGCCTCCTATTGGGCTTCGTGCAAAGAATCTCCCTAGCTTAGGTTAGGACATAGAGTATGGTTTCCCGGTGAAATCGCTCTAAGAGCTCAGACCAACTATACCATGCCTCCCCTTGGGCTTTGTACAAACGAGTGACCCTCCCATAGCCTCCTCTTGGGCTTACAATGCAAGGACCCTGGATTGTCCCTCCCATAGCCTCCTCTTGGGCTTACAATGCAAGGACCCTCGGATAGCCTCCTCTTGGGCTTCGTACAAGGACCCACGGGCTTCTTATAAGCATCCCCAATATCCAAATCAAATACCCTAGGAGATTAGACATTTTTCATCTCTATGATAGGAGTATCTCTTCTATATCATCACAAACAATCAATCAATCAATCAATCAAATTTCTTTTTTTGCCACAAGGCTGGCTAATCAATCAAACTTCTTTTCGCCACAAGGCTGGCTACTCAATCAAACCGTTTGCCACCATACTGGCTGATTAATCAAAGTTTTTTGTCACAAGGCTGACTTCATTGAAACTTTTGCCACGAGGCTGGCTGATTAATCAAAACTTTTTGTCACAAGGCTGACTTCATTGAAAGTTTTTTGCCACAAGGCTGGTTAAACACAAAAACATCTTTATCATTCTAAGCGCCATAAGCGGCATGGCCCAGGGCTTATAATGAAAAGATTTTCAAACAAAAACAAACAGATGTATGTGATGATATAGATTAGATACATCGAACATTTAGATGACATTTGTCTCTTTTCCTTTGCTTCCACTAGCATAAGTGGGAACTACGATTGCTCTGACTTTCTCAACATCCCTTTGAGAATACGTAGGCACAAGGTCGTATCCTTGGCGAGCAAAACTTCTCCCTCAAACCATTCAAACCTTAGCACCCGTAGACCCCGAGCTACAGATGCTCTGATTCCCTCTAGGGGATATGTATGCAGAGGATCGCGATGATCTTTGCGAGCATAATCAAACAAACTCCTTAGGTCCCACCTATTTCACAAGAACCTCTCAATAACATGGAATGAAAAACAAAGCAAAGAAACCTATAGAGTACTATAGATACGTTGGGTGCTAATACCTTCCCTTCGTATAACCAACCCTCTTACCCAAAGATCTCTCCCCCCACTTTTAGGTTATTGCAGCTTTTTTCCTTTTCCTACTTTGGAAATAATAAAAAGTTTGGTCGGTACAAAAGAAAAATCATTTTTTGAGCACTCGAGCCCAAAGAAGGCATCAGGTGTCTCATCCCGAAAAAAGACAACGATTTTTCGCCCGCGACAGTCATCTTCAATTTCCTTCTCCATCTTGCTTCCAATTACTTTCTCTTTCTTTGGTGAGAAAAGCTTTCTTCCAACTGGTGTTTTTCCATCCTGTCATACCCCAAAATTTGCCCATCATATTCCAAAATATTTTGGCTCAAGCACTGAGAAATAAGCCTGACTATCTCTCTCCTAATCAAAGACCTCGTGAACTAGGGTTTTGCTCCTCTCAAAGTAAAATCAGGTTATGACAACTCGAATAGAATTCATGGCCTCTCATATGCCTCAAAGAATCTTCACATCAAGTTTCAAACTCTGATTCACAAGATTGCTCAGTCAATTGCTCAAATGGTCAACAGTCGACTAGTTTGACCTAAAAGTCAACTCTGGTCAAAATACAGTCAAAAATTCTGATTTTTGGTCAACATCAACATTTTGAAGTTACATTCATCATTTGATCAAGGGTTGATCATGATTCATCAAGGAAAGCTCAGAAATCAACAAAACCTAAAGTTTCTAAATTAGGGTTTTGTAGGAGAAAGTCAACTGAACTTTGACTGATCATATCTCCCACATGCTTTATCAGAAATTCCCCAACCAAATCTCATTCTCAAGGAAATTAAATTCTCTACAACTTTTATGTAGGGACCAAGGTCAAAAATGCTTCTGCCTGAGAGATATAGGTCGAAACATTACAGGTCCTTCTAGAAGCTCGCGAAAAGCTGTTTTTTGTCATAAGCCATATCTTCAAAATAAAATTCTCAAATTCCAAAAAGGTTCCAAAGTGGCTTGTAGAGGACATCTTGGGATTTCCAAAAAGACCTAGAACACTTCCATACAATAAAAAATGAGAGAGATATGCTTGGTACAAGTTGGTCAAATTTCAAGAAGTGCATGAAACCTTAATTGAATAATTTGGTGTTTTTGAACTAATGGGCCTAGGTTTTGGATTTCGAACATACATATGACCCAAATAAGGAACTATAAAACCATTCTCAAATTTTTTGCATTTTTATGTTTATTTATTTTTATTTATTTGAATTTTGTTCATTTAAATGCAAAATAAATAAGGTAAAATACCAAAAATAATGAATTAAATTGTGGGGCTTTGTTTTGGATCATATAGAGGCCCAAGAAACTCCTTGAGGGATATAAAATTTCGTGGTGCATGGTTTTAATATTTATTTTATTTACTATTTGATCTTATTCAATTTAAATCAATAAAAAAATAAAGTAAATATCTAATTGATGCATGATTAGATTTCTCCAATCAAAAGGCATTCTTGGAGCTCAAGAAAATCATTCATATTTGATTGGAAGAAGATTTGGATGGAAAAGCAAGTTATTATGAGATTTTCAATCAAATATTTTTCAATATTTCCAAATATTCAATCACATAATACTTTCCAAGTTTAATTGACCTAATGTGTTCTCTATATATACTACAATATAATCAGCATAAGGATTCACGAAGGGAGCCTCCAAGAAAACCCCAAGAAACGTGAAAATCTTCCAAGAAAATTGAGGGTTTCGTATTAGTTCATACATCCATTATCAAAGCCAAATTTTATTCCCATTAGTCCCCAGAGGCATCATAAGGTAAGCTTGAACCATGAATCATGGTTAAAAGTACGTAAAATTTATGTTCATAACTAACATACTCATGCATATGTTATGATTCTTATATCTCAAGATCCCTTGCATTTTAATTTGATGTGTTTATATGTATAAGTTCCTGAGATCATTTAGAAGGTATTGGAATCATTGGGTTGGAGCTTTAACGTATGAAACAAATTCCACCATGGCTAGGGCAAAGCGGAGGTGTCTCTTCGTTCTCGTGTCTCCAGGCGTTTTCAGGCTAATACGATTGCACCATTGAATTCGCAAGGTGCCAATTAGTAAATCTGGGTGTTTATGGTTTATTGATTAACGTTACTTTTGAGCTTCTTGATTTTCAGTTTTAGCTACGAGTTATCATGATTAAAAACGCAGCAATTTCCTAGCTAATCCGTAGCAAAAGGATGCGTTGAAGATGATGAATAGGAATGGAGGCCAACAGGTACGCGTGTAATGTGATGGTTCGTGGGTCAACAAGGCTAACTTATCCCTCTATTTTCATTGGCCAGTCAACATGGATATGGGATCCACGCGCCCCACCCACTAAGTTTGTTTCTCCCTTTTATTATTTTTCGTTTATCTAATTTGCAAGTAATGAAGGTAGCGCAGGTGGTAACACGATAAGACCATTAGCTAACGGAGCGGAGGTTCGATCCCTGGTGTCTGTGGATTTTTTTTCATCATTTTGGTTGAATCAATTTGCTGTAAGATCCGGTACCCTCAACTTCATGCACGACCGTCCTGCACCCTTATGCAGCAACCATCGGATCTCATCTAAAACCAATCCAACGCCTCTGAATGCACAGACGTACCATGGACTCTCAAAGACCAACAACATAGAATCAGCGCCTGGTTTTTTTCCTAATCCTCCTTTTTGCTGTTTGTTGTTTTGTGGTCTTTTATTTTTTTTCTTTTTTGTTGATTAAACCTTTTCACAATTATTTTAAGTTAGTTTTTTAAGATTAAATTAGGTTAATAATTCAATTTAGATTAATAACTTAATTTAGGTTTTTTTTTATTATTTCATTTGGGTTAATTAATCAAATTAGGATAGTTAATTTAAATTAGGGTTAATTAATTAAAAATAAGTTAAATAATTAGGATTAATTTAATTTTTAGGTTAAATAATTAAAATTAATTTTTTAAATAGGATTAGATTTTAATTTTAGGTTTGCAATTAGGTTTAGTCTTCAACTTCACAAACCATAGATAACCCTAGAAACCTTAAAGTAGGTATTGCCCATTAACCGTAGGTATAGATTTACCCTTTTGTAATCAAACATGGAATTTCTTCAAGCGCGATTCTCTTCTCACCTCATACTCCCTTGATTGTCGCATGCCTTTAATTTTAATTGTCTATTTTTATTTAAATTTCTCTTTTTTTATTTATTTAAATTTTTGCCTTTATATTTAATTATTTATTTTTAAATTTCATTTTATTATTTATTTTAAATTCTAAAAAATGTGTATAGGCTTGCAAAAGGTTTTTATGTAATAGTTTAGGTTTACTTTCCTGCATTTATTTTTCTGTCCCACAGGTATTTATTGTAATAGCGTAGGACATTTAATTCTGTTTTATTTTTTGCTGTGGTTAGTAATCCTAGGGAGTGCAAGCCTTGTTGAATTGAATTTAGAATCACTAACTTATACAAGATAAAATATCTTAACTGAATCACTTGATTGTGGCGCACACACACTTTTAGGGTAACCCCTCTTGTTGCCTTGTTGCCTGTTGCCTTTTAATTACGATTTTGAAATAGTCAAGTCCCTCGATTCCGAGGATACCTAAGCAAAACAAATATTACTCCCAATTCATCATTAAATGATCTTGTCCCTCGATGTTGCCTCAGAAATAAGATGATTGTCCCATTGCTAAGGTATCCTCGCCTGTTGCCTTAAAATGACTATTATATCCTTCCCTAAAGATTACCTGTCCTCTATATGGTAGGGACAGTTTTATGGCGAACGATACTTTTCTCGATGACCCTTTACATCCATTGAAAGGACTACCTGCCCTCTATATGGTATGGATAGCCCTTTCCCACTAAAGCCTGAAAGAACAGAAATTTTAAACTTAGGGTAGGTGCTCCTGATTGCTTGCTCTATTCAAATTCAAATTCAAAATTCAAAATCTTTTCCAACTTCTTTTCAAAGAATCTTTTCAAAAAGACTACGCTTATTTACAAGCTAAAGTTCTTATTCAAACATTTTCTTATTCACACACTACACTTCAAACATTTTGAAAACAAACAAAGTGAGCTAAGCAATTAAGAGCCCATGGATAACCATGGATACAAAGGGTGCTTACACCTTCCCTTTGTGTAACCTACCCCCCGAACTCAAAATCTTTTTAAGGTCTTTTCCTGTTCTTTTATGCCTTTCTATATATTGGATAAAATAAAAGTCGGTGGCGACTCTTGCTATCCGCAACATTTCTAAAAAGTCAGTTCTCCCATCGTATTACAGAACTGGCGACTCTGTTGGGGATATATTCGAATAAAAAGAGGGGTTACCTTAAAGTTTCGGATTCACTTTAAATGTTTTCAATTGTTTGTATTATTTGTTGTATATTTGTGGGCCTGTTTGGGTTTACTTGTGTGAAAGATCCTAGCTCGGATCTGAGTACCTTAAGTAAATGGCATGAGACCAAGGAGACTGCACGACGTATACTGCTGTGGTTGATATGGTGGCCATCGTTAGTGTGACGCATTGGTTTGTCCTGGTGTTCCTTGGGATCCGACTTGAGGAAACACTTGGCTCCTGCGTGGTGTCATTAAGCACTAATATGCCCTTAGAACTCTAGTTGAACTTGACTTTGGCCTATTAGAAAGTAGCGAGATGGCTGGCTTTGGTTTCGACTGAAGTTGGTTGATACTCGATGCTACACTCATATGGACTGGACTTTCAGGACATTTTCGGTCGGTGATTCGATTGCTGGACTGAAATAGTGCCTTCGAGAAAGGTCAATGATATGAGCTCCCTAGAACCCGGTCTTTATCTAGCACAGGTTGAACCAAATAAACTTCAGTGGGGAGGGTACTTACCTATGGACTTCACGCAAGCCTTTAAACCTAAGGACACTTGTGTGACTTGCTTGTGTGTGCTACTAACCCTTTGGTTTCCTTGCAGGTTTTTCTTGTGGGACTCACTCGTCCTTATTACCTTACGCTTTGCCTAAAGCATTACATCATCATGACATCATAACATCATAACATAGCATATTGACTAACCCTTTCAAGGATCTTAAGAATTTAGGGCGCACAATTGCAGGTGCCATTACCAAGGACTAAATTCTCATCAAGGGGCAAGAGGATTTATTTTCCTCTGGCCATATACCTTCCAGTTCAAAGACACGGTACCTATCAAGGGGCAAGAGAATTTATTTTCCTCTAGCCATATGCTTTCAAATTTAAAAGTACAAGTATCCCGAATCAGAGGCTATGACCCACTCGATATGGTGAGCTTGATTCCCATAGAAGAACATCTGAGAATCAGGGCTCTTCAAACGAAGATGCGACCAAATCGCTTTCTAATGTTGCTAACTAAATTCCTTAAAGATCCTTGAAAACATTGCATTTGCATTCATAACATTGCATAACAGGTTCCCGCCATAGGTCTCTCATCCTCTCTCGCTGTTTATTTCAGCACAAATGGATCTCGAGCAATCTGTCAAAAATCTTCAGGCTCAGAACAACCAGTTCCAAGAGATGATCCTTAACTTGGCCAAGGGGCAAGAAGAGTTGAAGGCACTTCTGATCAAGAAGGAGAAGAATCAACATAGGCATCAAGGTAGTCAAGATAATCGGAGATCCAAACCTAAGTGATCATTTACTCCATTGCACATGCCGCTGTCTCAAGTTCTGCAACAACTGCTCAATCAGAACTTGATAACCCTATTTCCTCCATATTCAGTTCCTGACAGTCCTGCTCCTGGGTACAAGTATAATGCAAGATGTGCTTATCATTAGAATCGTCTTGGTCATGATACTGAGGATTGTGGACCATTGAAGCACGGGATTCAAAACTTAATCGATGACAAGATCATTAATTTCAATTCACCTGAGGAACCTCATATAGCTGATGTTGTGTAACCCCAGAAGAGTCGTAATGAACGCAACCAATCTGTTGGGGCAGTTCTGATCTCTACACCAGTTCCACAATAACGACGCAAGTCAGATGCACCTAAGCGTCAATTCACCAAAATTAACATGTCATTAGATCAGGCGTTGCAACATTTGTTGAAGGCGGGAATGATTACTGTGAGGGATCCTCCTTAACACACCAACACATACTTTGCTAAACACAATCCAAACGTGTGATGTGCCTACCATTCCAATAGTCTCGGGCACGATACCAGTAGCTGCTAGGCATTAAAGATCAAGATCCAAGACATGATCGATGCTGGTGAAATTGAGTTCAATCCCCCTAAGACCTCTATGGTGATCACTACTCCCATGCATAATCATGACAAGGCTGATTAATGTCTAGAAGGATGGACTATTGGCTCATTAGCTTTACTTTTATTTGCAATTTCTATCCTGTTTGTTTAAACATTCGACTTATGATAGACATTATCTGTTTTAATAATCATCATCAGTGCATTAAATATGTTTATCTTGAATAAATTATTTCGATGTCACTCATTTAAAATGTGTCTTTACTTTATCTTTGTTTTGTGATATTCAACTCTTGCAAAGTTGTATGCTTTTTGAGGGAGGATGACGAAAATGATACCGCAACCTAATACAATATGCTTTCGAACAGACTATGCTGACGATGTACAGGCATTGTTTCAATTCCTAAAAAGTGGAGATATAAGGATGTTAATCCCTCTTCAACCCCTTTGAGCCTAAGAAGTAGGAGTTTTCTTTCTCATACAGATTAAAACCCTTAATCATAACCTGGGGCAGGGTAGTTACTCAGTTAACTCAATTATACCAGCCGTTGTTTACACCAAATAATGGGTTCCTGTAACCATTAAGTCAGGCAGTCAACATCTATCAAAAGGAAAAAAGAAAAATGTTAAGTCAAAACCTATGAAGGAGACTTATCAAAAATTGAAACATCCCGCTAACTGTAACCTCAAAATAAACAGTTCAGGCAAAAGTTAGGGATAACAAAGTCAAAAAGAGGTTGCTAAAAATCCTCGACAAAAGAAGATATTACAAAAAGAAAATATTACAAAAAGGGATGACCGCCTGTCCAAATAAACTTCTGGTGCTTCAACAATCATCAAATGTCAATGTTACGGCTTCAAGACCTGCTAGAACTTAAATGCAAAGTTAATTGAGCATAGGATTGAAGAACATCACGAAGATTGGGATGTGTATAAATAAACTTTGAGCCATTATCCTTTGTTTCTTAAACCGCGAACCAAGACACGTTACAACCCTTGAAAGTCCTAACTGAAGCATGGTTAGTTCGAAAGCATACTATCGCCAAAAAGGTATCCTGGCTCCTTAAGGTTTGCCATAATTGCTGAGTTGATATCTCGTTTAACAAACGTCACGTTTTTAAACATCACGCTTTTACATCTCATGTTTTAATGCTTTTCTAAAAATAAGACAGACATATGCATTGCATCTCATGATTTCATTATTAAACATATTCTGCTACATAATTTCAAATGTTAGCATCAAGAAAAAGTTTCACAGGGTACAACTAATGACCAAAATTTATCTCGACAAACAAAATCACTTCAAAAACCGATGTCTCCTACGTATACAAGGGGGCATGGCATGGTTTATCCGATCGATTTGGGGCAATCAGGTCAAGATTCCGATAATCTCTCAAAGAATGCCAATCAATCTGAGGCTATCAGGTCAAGATTCAAAGAATCTCTCAGGAACGCCGAAAAATCAGGGGCATGTATCCAAATATGTATGAAGCTACTTCCCAATATACATGGGGCATTGTCCTGAGTCTATGATTACTGGGGGCATGTCATCCATAATACACATCTCATAAATTCCTCGCGAGGCGAATCTCTTCTAAGTCCCTACTAGCTGGGGCAAAGCTATGCAAGGCATGTTTAACACTTCGACCAACAAGCATCGGTGTGTCCTAATAAACACAAGTCCAGGAATGGCAGTTACTATAACCACTGGGGGCAATGTTCAAGGCATCCGCGTCCTCCCACAAAGCCAGTGTCACAGGATCATATCCCCACAGAGTAATATTCAAGTAGCTATCTTCAATCCCCCCTCCAACAGGGTCTATTCATCTCTCTTATCCCCAGTCAGGGTGCATCAAGGATCAATCATTCAAACGGCTCTCATCCCCAAGAAGAAGTCAAAAATCCCCAGCTGAGCATCCTCGAGCATCAAGCGGGAGTTCCTACTAAAAAGAAGACTTATACTCTGTATTATCCACAACCGTCAGGGATTTATTTTCCCCGCCAGACGCTACTACAATCTACTATCATCATAACATTTTTGCATTCATGACATGCATACGCCTCATGGCATATGCATAACACTCTCATTCATTTCAAAAAATATTACAATACATGCATCACGACATTGCATAAAACTAATGTTTCTTTTTCAGCCTATTTCTACAATCAAATGAACATTATCTTCTAGATATAGTGCAGAGATAATCAAGTCAACGATTTAATTCTGACACTCATTCTAGATGGAGATTTAGTTCTGATACTTAATTTTGGATATCTTCCAGAGATAGTTCAGAGATAATCAAGACAGAGATTTAGTTCTGATACTTAATTTTGGATATCTTCCAGAGATAGTTCAGAGATAATCAAGACAGAGATTTAGTTCTGATACTTAATTTTGGATATCTTCCAAAGATAGTTCAGAGATAATCAAGGCAATGATTTAGTTCTGATACTTAGTTCCGGGTATTCTCCAGAGATAGTTCAGAAATAATCAAGACAATGATTTAGTTCTAATACTTAGTTTCGGGTATTCTCCAGAGATAGTTCAGAAATAATCAAGACAATGATTTAGTTCTGATACTTAGTTTCGGGTATTCTCTAGAGATAGTTCAGAGATAATCAAGACAGAGATTTAGTTCTGATACTTAATTTTGGATATCTTCCAGAGATAGTTCAGAGATAATCAAGACAATGATTTAGTTCTGATACTTAGTTCTGGGTATTCTCCAGAGATAGTTCAAAAATAATCAAGACAATGATTTAGTTCTGATACTTAGTTCCGGGTATTCTCCAGAGATAGTTCAGAAATAATCAAGACAATGATTTAGTTCTAATACTTAGTTTCGGGTATTCTCCAGAGATAGTTCAGAAATAATCAAGACAATGATTAAGTTCTGATACTTAGTTCCGGGTATTCTCCAGAGATAGTTCAGAGATAATCAAGACAGAGATTTAGTTCTAATACTTAATTTTGGATATCTTCTAGAGATAGTTTAGAGATAATCAAGACAATGATTTAGTTCTGATACTTAGTTTTGGATATTCTCCAGAGATAGTTCAGAGATAATCAACAGACCTTCCAAGATCTAATTCAGTTACTACGAGTGATGCTGACCTATCAACATTGAAATCAATATTCAAAGATCTAATTCTATCATCGCGAACGGTGTAGACACAGTCATTCTTCAAAGATCTAATTCTATCACCACGAACGGTGTAGACACAATCATCTTCTCAAGGTCTAATTCAGTTACTACGAACGGTGCTGACACGATCAACATTCAAAGATCTGATTCTATCATCACGAACGCTGTAGACACGATCATCTTTCCAAGATCTAATTCAGTTACTACGAACGGTGCTGACACAACCAACATTCAAAGATCTAATTCTATCACCATGAACGGTGTAGACACGATCATCTTTCCAAGATCTAATTCAGTTACTACGAACGGTGCTGATACGATCAACCTCCAACAAACAATTCTCAATACATCTGAGCTCAGATACAACCTAACGTACGACTTTCCAGACATTTATCAATGCAATCGGACCCAGTCTAATGTATGACTCATCCTAAAGTTCAGCCTAACGTACGGCTTTCCAGACATTTATCAATGCAATTGGATCCGGTCTAACGTACGACCCATCTTTCAGCCTAACGTGTGACTCTCCAGACATCTATCGATGCAATCAGACCTGGTCTAACGTACGACCCGTCCTTCAGCCCAATATACGGCTTATCCAAACATCTATCGATGCAATTGGACCTAGTCTAACGTATGACTCGTCCTAAAGTACATCCTAACGTACGGCTTACTTTGACATTCATCAATACAGTGGATTCAGTCTAACGTACGACTCATCCTAAGTATATCCTTTCAGATACAGTCTAACGTACGACTCATTCTAACTTTTAACCTATCAAGTCAGGTGGCATCTTTAAGCCCACTTCATACTCCCAACATCCAGATGGCATCTTTTAAGCCCATCTCAATCAATTCACTTATATGATCCCGACGCTCAGGGCAATCGAGCCAACAATTTAATTCTGACACCACAGATACAGTCTAACGTACGACTCATTCTAACACACGTCAATACATCAACTGATGGCATCTTTAAGCCCATCTCCGGAAAAGGTCCCTACATCAGCAAGGGCAAATTTCTTGGTATTCTAGTGTTCAATCCTCTTCCACCTTCAGATTCCGACAGGCACACAGGCCAATCTACATCTTCAGATTTAAGAAGACTGAACAGGGGCAGCTGTCATACCCCAAAATTTTCCCATCATATTTCAAAATATTTTGGCTCAAGCACTGAGAAAT
The DNA here is from genome assembly GCF_029867415.1 of Vicia villosa. Lineage (NCBI taxonomy): Eukaryota > Viridiplantae > Streptophyta > Magnoliopsida > Fabales > Fabaceae > Vicia > Vicia villosa. The sequence goes on along the minus strand of NC_081180.1, from coordinate 211,932,830 downwards.
AAGCCTGACTATCTCTCTCCTAATCAAAGACCTCCTGAACTAGGGTTTTGCTCCTCTCGAAGTAAAATTAGGTTCTAACACCTCAAATGGACTTCATGGAATCTCATATGCCTCAAAGAATCCTCACATCAAGTTTCAAGCTCTGATTCACAAGATTGCTCAGTCAATTGCTCAAATGGTCAACAGTCGACTAGTTTGACCAAAAAGTCAACTGTGGTCAAAATATAGTCAAAACTTCTGATTTTTGGTCAACATCAACATTTTGAAGTTACATTCATAATTTGATCAAGGGTTGATCATGATTCATCAAGGAAAGCTCAAAAATCAATAAAACCTAAATTTCTAAATTAGGGTTTTTGTAGGAGAAAGTCAACTGAACTTTGACTGATCATATCTCCCACATGCTTTATCAGAAATTCCCCAACCAAAGCTTATTCTCAAGGAAATTAAATTCTCTACAACTTTGATGTTGGGACCAAGGTCAAGAAATGCTTCCGCCTGAGAGATATAGGTCGAAACATTATAGGTCCTTCTAGAAGCTCGCAAAAAGCTGTTTTTTGTCATGAGCCATATCTTCAAGATAAAATTCTCAAATGGAAAAACCATTCCAAAGTGGCTTTTAGAGGACATCTTGGGCTTTCCAAAAAGTCCTAGAAAACTTCTATACAATAAAAAATGAGACAGATATGCTTGGTACAAGTTGGTCAAATTTCAAGAAGTGCATGAAACCTTAATTGAATAATTTGGTGTTTTTGGACTAATGGGCCTAGGTTTTGGATTTCAAACATACATATGACCCAAATAAGGACCTATAAAACCTTTCTCATATTTTTGACATTTTTATGTTTATTTATTTTTATTCATTTGAATTTTGTTCATTTAAATGCAAAATAAATAAGGTAAAATACCAAAAATAATGAATTAAATTGTGGGGCTTTGTTTTGGATCATATAGAGGCCCAAGAAACTCCTTGAGGGACATAAAATTTCGTGGTGCATGGTTTTAATATTTATTTTATTTACTATTTGATCTTATTCAATTTAAATCAATAAAAAAATAAAGTAAATATCTAATTGATGCATGATTAGATTTCTCCAATCAAAAGGCATTCTTGGAGCTCAAGAAAATCATTCATATTTGATTGGAAGAAGATTTGGATGGAAATAGCAAGTTATTATGAGATTTTCAATCAAATATTTTTCAATATTTCCAAATATTCAATCACATAATACTTTCCAAGTTTAATTGACCTAATGTGTTCTCTATATATACTACAATATAAGCAGTACAAGGATTCACAAAGGGAGCCTCCAAGAAAACCCCAAGAAATGTGAAAATCTTCCAAGAAAATTGAGGGTTTCGTATTGGTTCATACATCCATTATCAAAGCCAAATTTTCTTCCCATTAGTCCCCAGAGGCATCATAAGGTAAGCTTGAACCATGAACCATGGTTAAAAGTACGTAAAATTTATGTTCATAACTAACATACTCATGCATATGTTATGATTCTTATATCTCAAGATCCATTGCGTTTTAATGTGATGTGTTTATATGTATAAGTTCCTGAGATTATTTAGAAGGTATTGGAATCATTGGGTTGGAGCTTTAAAGTATGAAACAGATTCCACCATGGCTAGGGCAAAGCGGAGGTGTCTCTTCGTTCTCGTGTCTCCAGGTGTTTTCAGGCTAATACGATTGCACCATTGAATTCGCAAGGTGCCAATTAGAAAATCTGGGTGTTTCTGGTTTATTGATTAAAGTTACTTTTGAGCTTCTTGATTTCCAGTTTTAGCTACGAGTTATCGTGATTAAAAACGCAGCAATTTCCTAGCTAATCCGTAGCAAAAGGATGCGTTGAAGATGATGAACAGGAATGGTGGCCAACGGGTACGCATGTAATGTGATGGTTCGCGGGTCAACAAGGCTGACTTCTCCTTCTATTTTCATTGGCCAGTCAACATGGATATGGGATCCATGCGCGCCACCCACTGAGTTTGTTTCTCCCTTTTATTATTTTTCGTTTATCTAATTTGCAAGTAATGAAGGTAGCGCAGGTGGTAACACGAAGAGACCATTAGCTAACGGAGCGGAGGTTCGATCCCTGGTGTTTGTGGATTTTTTTTCATCATTTTGCTTGAATCAATTTGCTGTAAGATCCAGTACCCTCAACTGCATGCACGACCGTCCTGCACTCTTATGCAACAACCATCGGATCTCATCTAAAACCAATCCAACGCCTCTGAATGCACAGACCTACCATGGACTCTCAAAGGCCAACAACATAGAATCAACGCCTGGTTTTTTTCCTAATACTCCTTTTTGCTGTTTGTTGTTTTGTGGTCTTTTATTTTTTTATTTTTTGTTGATTAAACCTTTTCACAATTATTTTAAGTTAGTTTTTTAAGATTAAATTAGGTTAATAATTCAATTTAGATTAATAACTTAATTTAGGTTTTTTATTATTTAATTTAGGTTAATTAACCAAATTAGGATAGTTAATTTAAATTAGGGTTAATTAATTAAAAATAAGTTAAATAATTAGGATTAATTTAATCAGGATTAGTTTAATTTTTAGGTTAAATAATTAAAATTAATTTTTTAAATAGGATCACTAACTTATACCAGATAAAATATTCGAACTGAATCACTTGATTGTGGCACACACACCTTTGGGGTAACCCCTCTTGTTGCCTTGTTGCCTGTTGCCTTTTAATTACGATTTTGAAATAGTCAAGTCCCTCGATTCCGAGGATACCTAAGTAAAACAAATTTTACTCTCAGTTCATCATCAAATGATCTTGTCCCTCGATGTTGCCTCGGAAATAAGATGATTGTCCCATTGCTAAGGTATCCTCGCCTGTTGCCTTAAAATGACTATTATATCCTTCCCTAAAGACTACCTGCCCTCTATATGGTAGGGACAGTTTTATGGCGAACGATACTTTTCTCGATGACCCTTTACATCCAATGAAAGGACTACCTGCCCTCTTTATGGTATGGATAGCACTTTCTCACTAAAGTCTGAAAGAACAGAAATTTTAAACTTAGGGTAGGTGCTCCTGATTGCTTGCTCTATTCAAATTTAAATTCAAAATTCAAAATCTTTTCCTACTTCTTTTCAAAGAATCTTTTCAAAAATACTACGCTTATTTACAAGCTAAAGTTCTTATTCAAACATTTTCTTATTCACACACTACACTTCAAACATTTTAAAAACAAACAAAGTGAGCTAAGCAATTAAGAGCCCATGGATAACCATGGATACAAAGGGTGCTTACACCTTCCCTTTGTATAACCTACCCCCCGAACTCAAAATCTTTTTAAGGTCTTTTCCTGTTCTTTTATGCCTTTCTATATATTGGATAAAATAAAAGTCGGTGACGACTCTTGCTATCCGCAACATTTCTAAAAAGTCAGTTCTCCCACCGTAGTACACATCCATCTTGGCAAGTGGAGGATTCTGATTACTGCTAGACTCGCCAATTTATTTTCCCAACATCTCTCACTGGGCCTTCTTGATTCTTTGATGTCTCCTCCATTGAGACCTAGTCATGGGATTTTTCCCCTTATAATTTTCTGATTTGTATGCTTGTTGTTTCGATACCTGGAACTCCTTTCGGTATGCTATGGATGACCACATTTCAAATTCAAAACTTCTCCATTTTTCCTGCCCTCAACCTCTATTTTTGCTTGGCCTTGTCCACCTATCAGTTGGGGCGTTGGATGGTGGCTTGAATGTGACTCTTCGATTTTCTTTTGGATAGGGACTATCAGGTCGTCTGGGAACCCCTCTCTTATGGAACACAAAAGTGCTCCTTGCATCCCTCTAGCTGCCCTTGCTTCAAGCGAACTGGATCCTCTCGAAATCTTCAGAGGCCTTCCGATCATGAATGGAGCTACACCTAAGGCACATGAGGGCTTCAGAATTCTTTTTGTGGCAGCGAACAAGAAAGTCTAGGAGACTTTTTCCTGCTTTGGGGTAAATAAACAGCATTCAGTCCTCCTTTTTCTTGATTCGTCCTTCAACTTTTTCTTTCTCAGCATTTTGATTCATATCTACCATGTTAACTTTGAGGTTGGGATTTTCAACAATCATGTCCTCCTGAAACTTGACTCGAAGGCCTTCATTAGCCTTTTCCATCTCTACACCTGCAAGGGAATCGTTAGAGGCTTCTCCCTTGTCCTCTTTGTTGATGAGGCTCTCAGTAGCCTCCTTTGCATTGATGACGGTAAAATCCTCAGCAATTTCGTCTTCGGCTATCTCCACCATGTTGATATCCGCAGGCTCAACATTGTTGGTGTCAGCAACAGGCATGGGATTATTGTACACCTTCATTTGAGCTCTAGCCTTGTCACCGAACTTGAGGCACCCGTCCTTGATTGCATTTTGAATTAGATCCCTGAAAAGAAAGCATTGTGAGGTTTTATGGCCCAAAAATTATGATATTTGCAAAAGCCTCTTTTCTTCTGTTGATCCAACAGATGAATTTTAGCGCCAGACGGAACTATCATTTGACCGTCTTTTACCAATAGGTCAAAAATTTCATCACATTTCATTACATTAAAAGTGTATGTTTTCATAGGGAATTTCTCTTCGCTAACTGGTATGGAATCAGTTGTTTTCGCCGCAACCGTGCTTCCTCCTATCGGGGGAGGGACTTGTTCTTCATTTTTGTTTAGAGGGTTAACCATCTTCCTATTGTATCTTCTTTTAGGTGTGTGTTGTTCGTTGGCTAACTTTCCGCTCCTCGATATCATACAACAATATTAAACAAATAGATAATGTATAAAATAGAAACAACACAAATAGCGGGCGTGCCAATTTGTGACTCGGAATTTAGACACAAGTCTCACTGGGCATGCCAATTTGTTTACCGTGAAAAATAATAAAAAACCGCTAGTACTCCAAAATAAAAAAATATCTTGGTTGCTCGCAGGATCGACTAGATTGATCCTAGGACATGGTCTAAATTTTGAGATTTTAATATATGGATTGTGTTCATACTTGGTTTGGTTTTGTGTTTAATTTGTAAATGAAAGGAGGATAAGTTGAAAGGTAAAACGAAATACACGAATGATAAAAGGTTTTTACTCGAAAGCTATAAAGAAAGATAAAAAGACTCTATTTGAAGATAAAGGACTTTGTCAGAAATAAATATAAACAGGTAAAATGTGATGTAATTCGATTAACATAAATTGGTTGTTCATACGTACATTCTCAGCACTCGTTTCTCGATACGTTTTGATACTTTGAGTATGATTGAGTTTTGTACAGATTTGAACACACTAAAATCTAATGCTAAGACTCTAATTTATACTAATTCGACCTTAACGGTCTTTCCCTAACGGGATGTCACGTTTTCTCTTGCATGTTCCTCGATCTTCTAAGACCTCCACACGTCCTTTTTAGATAAGATAAATCATTTGAATTTGAATCCTTCTTCCGTTCGAGGCGCCAAAATCCAACCAACGTGGCTGTCGAAGCTTGCTCTCCAAATTCTCCGAAAATATGATAAGTCCTTTACCCTTCCGAGGATATTTACTTTTAATACCTTTCGATAAGGTAAAATCCACTTTACGTCAAATGGTACTTCGAACATCCTTCAAAAAGACATTTTTTATGTCTCTCTTCGAAACATCTCTCCTTCAACAAACCTCCCTTCGTCCATCGAAATCTCCAGCTAACACCCACTCAAAATCAAAAAAAAATGAAAATGGGCGGTTACAGTTGGCCTAACAGGCCCCACAGATGAAAAAAGCGGGTTTGCATAGTTTGTCACAGGCGGGCCGTGTAGGAAATGTTGGACCTCGGGTACCCAAACCCGCTCGTTTGTTTAATAGAGAATGACATCGTTTAGGTTGGGTTGCGGGTAATACTAAGCAGCCTCACGTTCTCACTCCCTTACTACACGTTTCTCACACTCTCTCTGATTTGGTGAAACCCTAGTCGTCACCATATCTTCCACCCCTCAAGTCATTTTTCACCACCGCCACCGTTTCAGCACCCACCACCACCGTTGCTCACCATCATAACTCACATCCATTCATTCATTATTGACGCTCTCTCTCTGATGAATCAAACCTCCAATCCATCAATTTTGTCTCGTTCTCATTCATTTCTCACGTTTGCAAGGTTGGATCTTTTGATTCAGTGAGACTTATTATTTTCTAAGCTTTAGGGTTAATTTGTTTTCTGACCTTATTGCCTTGTGATTTATTTGGATACATATTTTCAAATCTGTGAGCTGAAGGTGTAAAGATTTGTTGACAATATAGTTTATAAATTCTTTTGTAATAGTTCTTAATTTTTGTTCTGTTGACATTGTTGTTATGATTTATTATGTATGGTCCTTTTGTTTCTTTGTTTCTGACACGTAACTAAAACAAAGTTGTTATTCAGTTTAGGTAAACATTTATATCACATTATTTTCACCTTTTAACACAAATTGTTGTTGTTGTTGGCTCATTCAGCATAGGGTGTAATGTGTTTATCTGCACTTGATAGTGTTAATTTGTGGTCTCTTGTTTATCTGGCACTTTGAGCTTTGTTTCTTAATAAATTTGGCTTTTTCAAAAAAATATTAACTATTATTTGCTCCATATTCTGCTAGGTGAGGCGTAATTCATGCTTCTATTACTTGCCTGATTCCTTTCCCGTAAAGAAGTAAGGCCTTTAACATGTTTGCGAGTTTCATGTTTACCATGTGATGCGAAAATTCCGAGCAAATGTTAGAAAGAGGCTCCTGCAGATTTGGAGACAAATCTAGCACAGCCAGTAAGAGCCGACTTGCAATGTCAGAGACTAATATTGAATTTCAAGTTGATATGTGTGCTAGCTCAGTGCAAGAAACTCCCAGTAAGATGTCGACACAAGTAATATCAGTCTCTAGTATAATTAATAAATACTTTTCAGATTTTAATGGCATTGACAAATTTAACAGCTCTTCAAACTCAGATGTTACATCAAGATCTGTTAATAGTGAGATTAAAGTCCAATCAAACACAAGAGCACAAAGTTGCTCAAAGAAACAAGTTGATTCATTATCACAGTTCACTCCGAGACCACCTGCACTTTGAATTGGTTTCGAAAAAATCAGGTAGCAAAACTAGGAAAGTCAAAGTTGAGATATTAATCATTTGATATTTTTCAAATGTGATAGTGATGATTGACATTATTATCGTGTAGACTGTCAAATCGGTGTATATATGATGTAACCAATTATATTTTGATCTATTTATTTTGGCAACTACATTGAACTAGTAGACATTCTAATTCTACCTAATATTGAGTAATGGAGTTATTAAGAATTGTTAGTTTTCTATTTGTGCAGGATTGTTAAGTCAATACTTCATGGAAGGATTTGTTAACTCAATACTTCATGGAAATGGGTAAAAGGATTAGAATTACACATGCTGTAAGTGCTTTTCTTATTGTTCATCTTACAAAAGACAAGTTTTTTTCATTTGAAAAGGATTGGCATTTTTGTTAAGCACAGAAAATACAGGCCTATAGAACAACTAAAAAACATATTGGCATTTTATTGCTGCTAAATATTAGTTAGTATGAAGTTTTTAGTTGTTGAATTATGAAAAACTGAACAAATTCTTGTTTATAGCGGCAGGTGGTGATACAATAGCAAGCAGTGAAAAATGTGAAGTTAACCATGCGGCATGAATATGATCAAATTCCTTGATAATTTGAGTTAAGATCCATTTTAAATGTTTAGCCAATATAAAAACTGCTTTTACCTTCAATATTTTTAACATGATGCTTGCTAAAGTCATTGATCCAAAATTGTTAGAATTAAATGTGTAGTCAATTTTCCTTTTAACAATTAGCTTATTTAGTTTTCAATTTGTATTATATTAAGAGATTAAAGGTAGTGCACTGATAATATAAAACAATTTTACATTGTCATCTAATTGGGATTCATATTCTTTTTTTCTTATATTAATATGTTTAAATAGTCCATTATTAATGTTTATATTTTGTATTATTGATTAAGCTTTTAATTTGTATTGTCTATTAATATCTCTAAATTTGAGATGATTCAAAATTGTGAGTATATTTATGAGTTTGATTTGTTAACTTCTAATTTAAATATGGGCAATGCTAACCAGTGCCCCGGGGGCACTGGATAAGGATCATTAATTACATTATAGATTCATTAATATTATTTAAAAAAGAGCTTATTAATAGCGTTATTTAAGACTAAAAATTAAATAAAATTGAGCCATAAAGGAAAAAATTAAGACGCTACATATTATATATTACTCTGTATTAATTACTTTTCATTTTTATTTACGGCTGCTTTTGCATATTTCATTTTCAATGCCTAATATTTTTTAATTTCAAAAAACACTACTTTTCCTTTTCATATTTAAAAAAAGATATTATGGATAAAGTTTTGTCTTATTTTTTTTATATTTCATCAAAATATTTGAATCGTTAAATTGAATTTGAATTTTTATTTGATTTTTTAGTTATTATTTTACTTTTTTTGCAATATTGTAAGAGTTTTTAATTTTGTTTCTAGTAAATCATGTTCTAATATTAAAATATAATAATATTGAAATAAAGTCATGAAAGAGATAGAGAATAAATTAATTTAAGTCAATTTAATATTTAAATATGTGTAATTATCATTTATTGCAAAACAATAATAATTTAATTAAACATCATTTAATACTCCTTATCCAGTGCCCCCGGGACACTGGTTAGCAGGACCCTTTAAATATAAGTAATTGGTATTTAATGTTTGATTTTAAATACTATTGAGCTCAAATACTCTTCTAGGGCAATAATTCGAACAAACCAATCAAATGAACATGTAACCCGCATAGACCCAACATGTTAAAACCGAGTTTAATATTGAGCAAAAATGGGTCTAACTATTCAAACCGCAATTTGGTTTGGGTGTCTCTTTTGGACCCAAACTCGTCTAGTCCAGCCGGTTGTCCACCTGTACATGTGAATATATCAATGGAACTAAGTGTATTTTAGTTTAGTTTTTGGAAGAGTAAAAAAAAAATTTTAATATATAAAGTTGATTTTGAAATAATTTTGAAGTGAATTTTAAAAATATAGGATTGACTTTGAAATGATTTTGAAGAGTGATTCTTACAAAATAAAATTGATTCTACCACATAATTATTTCTACTTGAAATTGAATTTGATTTGAATTTAAACATGATTTTTCAATTGAAATTTATTGTTAAACTAACTTTACATTAAATTTTCCAAACATAAATCAATTTACATTTTGAATTCACTTTTAATAATAATTAATTTTACATAATCAATTTATAATATCAATTTCTTTTGCAAGAGAACGGTAACCATAACTTTTTTTTCTTATTTATTCCATGAGTGAACAGTATTCATGAATCATGGTTTTGTAATTTCTTCACTTTCATCATATTATACTTTAAGAAATATATGTTTCTTAAACGACAGCATTATTTTTTAGCTAAAACAAATCCTTTTATGTTCAGACAAATTACTAAATGTGTATCTCAAAATTAAGTGTGACTTAACTCAGCCCTATAAAACCAGCTTATAAGGTAAGGATTGATCCCACTTATAAACACATGTCATATCACTAAATAATAAGGGACAAAAAATTCATCCCTTCAAACCCACGCAGAGTGTTAGGGGACTGCAATGTAGGCAAGCCAAAGAGCCACAATTAAGGCAACAAGAGGTAGACCGCATTAAAGGTAGACCGCAATTAATGCAGAAATTCCAACCTCGCGCTTGGGCCTCAATGAGCCAAAACGTGGACGATACAGGAAGTCCTATAATGAATCTATGATAGGCTCTGATACCATCTCAGAACTTGGATTGGGCCTCGCTCAACCCTACAAAACCGACTTGTAGGGTGAGAAATGCTCCTACTTATAAACACAACAAAGGTCATATCTCTAAGTACACATGACAAAAAAACTCGTACCACCACAGATACCCACCCGAACATGACCTGGAGTTGACGGAGAAAACCCGCTTTGACTGGGTTTGGGTTCGAGTTGGAATTTTCCCCGATTACAAAATACGGGTTGGATAATGGGGACGCTAGTACCCACCCCAAACCCTTCCCCGAACCCGCCTCGTTTATTTCATTATGTATATTATTATTTATTTTTGATAACTTAGAATATTAAATATGTGGCCAATATTTTGATATTTTGATTTGAATTTATTTTTTAAAATTTTTAAAATATATGTATGAAATTTTTGGAAATTGTTTTATTTTATTATTTATAATATAATTTAATTTTGAAAGAGATACATATTTTTATTTAAAAAAGTGGAAGATTGCGGGGCGGGGATACCTGAACTCAATCCAAACCCGTTTGGGTCGGATTTGGGTTTTAATTCTCCATCCGCGTTTGGGTTTGGGGCGGGAAACGAAAATTGTTTGGGGATTTGGGTTTGAGGAGGTAATAACCGTCCCCGACCTGCCTCGTTGTCATGCCTCTAAGCAATGTCAGACTAAATTTATCCCTTCAAACCCACACAATGAAGGTGTTAGGGCTGCAATAAAGACAAACCAAAGTGCCACAGTTAAGGCGGCAAGGGCAGACCACGCTTACGGCGGAAATTCCAACAGTGAACATCATTGACAACACATGTCATAACAAACTTCAGTTAGATGTTTGTTTGGGGAACATCTTTTAAGATTGTTTAAAAAATGAGAAAGGCACCAATGGTTCCACATAATTAAAATAGGCACAGTTTAAGGAACAAAATATAACGCATAATGCAACAATTTCAAACTATATTTTAAGATTGTCCTTCTAACCCCATTGTACAGTTTAATTTAATCTATGTATAACATACAAATAAGTAGCACTGAGATCAGAACTTGACTGAGAGTTTGGAGGGTATAACTCAACTGTTCTAGTAATCAGGGATGGCGGAAAAGCGAAATCCTTTGGCACCCCTCCATGCATAATATGCAAGACGAGTCTCATAAAAGCCTGTTCAAGAAATCCATATAGGGTATGATGCATATTTAGCCAACAAAAAGTCCACATGACAAATAAGTCAAAATTTATTCTCTATCAATGCTGGTGCATCCTTTGACAAAAAAGTAGCAAGACGACATTTCTCTATTAAAGCTAAAGAACAAATAAAACAGGTAACAAATCATGTCAAGCAACATCGTTTCACATTTAAATATGACTGAAATATATCATTATTAATTCGTTATAGTAGTGACCATAAATGAATCATAGTGATGAATAAATTGTGTTACTATAAGTCCGGCAGACACCGGGAGCACATGCTCAAACCTGAGTACACTCCATTTTCCTCACTCCCCTATGGAAGAGGATCTCTAACTTTAGTGTGGAAATTACACTCTGACGTTCTCTCTATATCTCTCTAAAAATGCAATCTCTCTCGTCTTGTTTCCCTACTTTCATGGAAAATGCCTAAAGTTAAGAGAAGTTAGACAATCCAAAGTAAGAGTATCTGCTCCCCCCTTGCTAATGTCTGTACTACAAACAAACTAAAAAGCTGTGTTGCTATAAATATCGCTTCAATCCTAGTGGGCATATTTTAAGTGGTGGGACATGAAACGAGGAAACGTGATCAGAGATCTATAATTGTATGCCTATCATGTGAAATTCTACTTCAAAAGGAAAGAGTATGCAATTCACTTAATAAAGCAGAAACATTTCCATGTAACAATCTACGCTAAGTTCTTAGTTTGAATCAGTGTGTTTCTCTCATAACATTGGAACAGTTTTTTGTGATTCATTGAAAAGACGATGCTGCATACAAAAAGGACACATAAACAATCCATAAACTTTCAAAGACTTCAACATACCTGGAAGAAAGCTCAGAAATCCCAACGCCAAAAGTCCATAAGCTTGAGACCGTTCTCCCCCCATATGACCGGTGAAAATAAAGTACGAAAGAAACAAAAGTCCAGTACCAAGAAACAACAGAAAGAGTGCAAGTGCAATAGATTTCCAGGGAACTCTATCCAAGGCTTTCGGCGCGTAATCAAATCGAGGATCAAACGGTCTAGTCTGGTCACCAGTATAATCATCCTCATCCGTAGCAAGAGGGGTATAACGAGCGCGTCTAGTCGTCATATCCAATCTTCCTGAATTCCTTGCTCTTAAGATTTTCAACCCAAAACAATCTGAAACCCTCAACCCAAATAAAAACAGTTATGTTAGAATATTCAAAATGATATTCTGTTATTGATTTTATATGCTATATCCGAAACCTAATCTGATACATCTTAGTTCATGCGATGAATAGTGGTATATTATGAGCAAAACAAAGATCTGCATATATAAAACCCTAAATTACTGAAATATTGTGAATCAGAGTTCTTTATAATAGCGTGTAATAGCCGAATCGGAAGCGGTGAAGTATTGAAAGAAGAAAAGGAAAACCTGGACGGACTTTGTCAAGGTTTTTGGCGGCCGATGATCAACTCCGGCTGAATTTTCAGGCCACTGCTGCGACTCCGATAGGTTTCTGATTTCTGATACAAGCACAAAGTGGCGTCGCCTGAATTCCGGTTTTTTTGTTATCTCAAGGAGATGATGAGATTAGTCGTTGTTGTTGTTGACGAAGTCATGAATTTTTTTTTTTCTGTGTTGGAGTTTTGTCTTTATTTGCTAAAAAATAAAAATAAATAAAATTTTCTTCTACTTTTTTATATTATATTTCGGTTAAATATGTTTTTGATATTTCTACATATTTCAATTTTTATTTTTTTCTTTCAAAATATTTTCGGTAAAGAATAGTGTTTTTTAAAAATTTTAATTTTTAGTTCCTTTTGCAATTTAGCGAGATTTTTACAACTTTAGCGACGATTTTTTACTTAACGACTAAATTAGCGATAGTTTTGACATGAGGGGCCAAAAGCTAAAATTCAAATTTTTAGAAGACCATTCTTTGAAAGAAATATTTTAAGGGACTAAAAACGAAATTTGACATATTTTGGAGGACCAAAAACATATTTAACCCTTTATATTTATAGTATTTGTTCTGATCCGAAATTAGGATAGTTGGTGCATGTCTTCGATGCGGTGGTGAGCGCTGGTGAGTTGTGGTTGCACGAGGTGGATTTGTAAGGTTAATATTCTAAAGGTTAAATTAGTTTGTAACTATTTGTTGTTCACGTTGTGGTATATGTGTAATGAGATGTTATTGGACCTATAATGTATTGGGCATGTGGTCGGTCTAAAATTTTCGACCCCAAGATTTGATGTGGTGTGATGCATGGAAAGTCTTTCAAGAAACTATGCTAGGTACTCGTGGTTGGGATCTTGAGTTGAAAAGTAGAAAAGATTTAGGAACAGTTTCATTAAATGTCAATCTCATCCATGCTATGTTTCGCATGTTTTCTTCACATGTGACCCTAGGTTTATAGGTTAAGGAGTGGACCGTTGATTTTACATCTTTCACTTTCTTTTGTTATGCTGTGTCGATTCGCTTCATCTGGCTCTATTATAGATAGGCTGCCTTGACCTTTTAAACAATTTCCATTTTCTCTCCTAATCGAACCTTACATTCCTTTGGGAACTCTTTCTTCATGAAAGTCGAGAAGAAATAGTTAAATAGGGATGCACAAGCTTAGTGAAGCCATCAGACACCCATATGTACCGATAGGTGGATCCTTGATTGATGGGAATAGTTTCTTACTTTGATAACGCTAAGAAAATGGAGAAAGCTCACATAGAAGTAGGTTCTTCCTCTGAATGGTTATTATCGCATGTTGATGTTGGCAAGAGGATTTTCAACAACTTTAACAAATGTCCCTTCCCTTTATAGGAGTGTGTTTTTACTTGATTAAAGTTTGAGTTTCCCTTCACTGGATTTAAGGAGGAGTTGATGAGGCATATGAATATTGTTCCTTCCCAGTTGCACCTATCCACCTAGGCATTTTCGAAAGTGTTTCAATAATGTGTGAGTATCAGGGTAATGAGTCGTCCCTTGGTCTCTCTTTTTTGTCACAAACTTCTAAGAACCCCCACTATGGGAAAATAATGCTTTCATTTTGTCAGCAATCCAAGATGTTGGGTGTTTATATGGATAACTATAAGAACTTAAAAGATTGCTTCCTACCGATAACTCTTCAAAGTTCATAGGCCCACCCAGTCTTTTATGGGGTTTCCTAAAGGGGAACCTATTCTAACAAACATCCCTTTCTTTTTGTCAGCCAAGTGCAAAAGGAATATCCAAAAGTATTGGGTCTAGAATCATTTTAGTCCGAAGTTGTATGACTACATCGTTCCTTGTGAAAATTTGACCCCATAAGAGATGTCAATGAAGAAATATTTGGTAACCTTTTGGGAAAATCTAAGTTACCTAGAAGGTAAATGTCTCTAAAATGTTGGACCTTCTATGTATGAGAGGTGACTTATCAATAGTTGGGCTATAGTAGATACGACTGATGTCAATGAGAGGAAAAAAACTCTTTGGTTATGAGAGGAAATTTACTTTATACTTGCTTTTGATATTTCCTGGATGTCTACTAACTACTTCTATCTTTTTGTAGATACCATGGTGTTTATCAAGAGTCTTATGAATAGGAGAAAGGCCACGATGATGGTTGATGCACTCTGGGCCCCTCTACCCACTCCATCTTTTACTTTATTGGAGGCAATGGTAGACCAGCCTTCTACGACTACTAAGGCTTTTTCCACCACTAAGGACCAGTCGACTTCCTCCAATAAAGGTAAAAGACAGAGTAACAAATCCAACGACTGGAAATCTATGGTAGCTAGTGGTAATAAAAAATAGGGTTGGGATAAGAATCCTATCGTGAGGATTTCTTACTGCCCCAGAAGTGACTCCTCCCAAATTTTCAACTACTCTTCCTTTTGGGGTACCTTATACTTCTCAAGAAGCACATGCCTATTTCACTCAGCAGGATGCTGCCTACATCCAAAGCCTCTCTAACACTGGTAAATTGTAGTTGATAGCAGAGACTACCTATCACATGTTCCATGATGCTTATTTAATGACCCTAACAGTTGTTGGTCAGGGAGAACTACCTGCTTTAGGTAAATTATAGGTGACAACAATTATGATTGTTATCACTAGAGAAAAGATTTCATTCGGGATCCCCCCTACTTTCTCGCCATCACTAAATCCAAGGATTGGACTCCTTGGAATTTCGATTAATTGCTACCCTCCTTCTTGATAATGGCCATTATCTTAGGCGATCTTCCTCTTCATAGTCCCTTTGGAGGGATTTCTTGCTCTTTGCACGCCATCAACGATGGAAGCAATACATTGGCACTTCCCTTTATGACTTTCTTATTCTTCATAATTGGTATCTTTCCCTTTGGATTTGAAAACAACTTCAATGTTTTTCTTAGAGATTTCTCCCTCCCGTGGGGAGCACTTCTTCTTCAGTGAACCTTCACAACTTCCAAGGCCCCTTTTATTATCTTGTGTATTCAGTTAGTCGCCCTTTCTTGATCAAACCTTGTATTGAATCCTTTAGATGGGTACAATCATTCGTGTTATGGTCGTGACTCTTATGGAAACGAGAGTACTTGGACTTGCATATTCGGGTAGATTTTTAGAGAGGGTATGAATTCCTGACACCGACTTCCTTGAACTATGTGTTCGCAATTTTTCTTCCAATTTTCCTCCCTTGAAGTATTTAAGGGAGTGTGTGCGTTGAACCTGTGGACCAAGTGACTTCAAGCACAAGACGGGGTGAATTGTGGTATTCAAAATTTGCGATAACTTTTTATACTTTTCTTAATTAAGATTATATTAGTAGTTTCTTAGCATCAGAAAGATTAAAATAGTAAAGTAAATAGCAGAAGTTAAAAGGATATGGTTAGAAAAATTGCTCCTGAGATTTATACAGGTTTGGTCGAACTTTGGCTTTGTCTTGTCCACAAGAGATCTTCTTGAGAGTTTGACTATAAACTTTGCGCTTTTGAAGGTTATGCCGACGAACCTTTTCTATAATCAGATCTTTGAGATTTTCACAGGCTTATCTCTAACCAAAGATAGCTTTTACCCCAGGATAAGCTAACAAACCTTCTCAGAGATTTTCTAGTTGAGCTCTATAACCAAAAACAAAACTTTTTTTGGCAAAGCTCAATAAACCACAAGAGATATTTTATTACTGGTTTATCTCACGCCCCAAACTAAATCTTATCGAGAGAATCGCATTTTAAAAATTAAACAAATAGCACAACTACTTACAAAATCTTCCTCACATGCAAGGTTTCACTCAAAAGCGCTATGGACACTTTAAGTAAAAGAAAAAATGTTTCTAGTGAAAGAAAGAGAGAAAATAAAGAGATAAATTCTAAAGAAAATGTAAAGCTTTGGAAAGTGACATGAAATGAATAAGAGACGGTCCTCCATTGTATAGGAGTTGGAAGAATCAGTAAAGGAAATAATTCGTGAGTAGAATTGATAAGTCAATCGATTGGCATAATGCTCCAATCGATTGGCCAAGTTATTTTAAATCGGTTCCCATGCTCAAATAAGAAATATTAGATATTAGATTTGTTGCAGGTTATTAAGGTGTTGTCTCAACGGCTTATCCCTTATCCAACCGATTTGCTTAATGCTCCAAATTGGTTAGCTGACTCAAAAAAGTGTTGCCAATTGATTGGCTCAAGTTACCAATTGATTAGTCAAATCAAAAAATATTTGGAAAGGGATTTGACAGCTTCTTAACAACTTGACTTGGTCTAGAAAACAATTTTTGAGATAAAATTTTTGAAAAAGATGTTTTAAGGTGTGTGTGTGTGTGTGAGTGAGTTGCCTTATTACTTAAAATTATTCCTTACTTTTACAAAACTCGGTTCACTCAAACAGACAGACGGACACAACCTGGCGAGCTTTCACACTTTATCTGAGACTTTAAGATTCTTTGTTGGATTGCTCTTGATCGTATAAGAACTTTAATCTTGAGTCTCTTTTTGTTGACAAGGCATGAGATGTTTCTCTGGTTAGATCACCATCATCAAAGTTAAACATTTTTGCTACCGACTTTAATCATTTTTGTCGTCATCAGAACTTCAGATGGATTTTCTGTGGGATTTTCAGCTTTATATTTGCAAGCACATAGATCTACAGAACCTGGATCGGGGGTTGCGTTCATCTTCTTCTTTGTGACAACCACGGTCTTTCCCAAGTGCTCGTTTGAGTCTAGGATTTCCTTCTCCTCATCCTTCTCTGTTATCCTAGAGTTTTGTTTCATAAATAATATAAGGTTGTGCCCTACTTAGAAAATCTTTCAAGTTATGGTCCTCTTTGACTTTTATCTTCTCTCAAAACATGCAGTCTCTCCTGAACCCCTTCTTGAATATCCATCAATTCAGCTTGTCATTTATGCCTCTCACAACTACTACCACTTTAGTAAAGTGGTCGATGTACCCGTGTAGGGTTTCTTTCTTCTCATAAGTGATCCCACTAAGCACAACCACTGTTATGGGTTGCCTCTTTTGGGGTTGAAATGGGTGATGAAGGTCTCACAAAAATCTTGACAAGAATCTATGCTCCCATTCGAGAGGGTCTTCAACCAAATCATAGCGGATCTAGTCAAGGTTAGTGCAAAGAGTTTGCTCTTTATGGCCTTGTATGCATGACAATAAGCTAATAGGCTGTCCACGTGCTCGATGTGTTCATTTGGGTCCCCAATTTCATCATATATTTGAAGTTTCTTAGCTTTTTCTAATGATTTTGGATGCGATGGGACAGAGGATTTATTTTTGTTTCAAGATCAGAGCGTCTTCATCACACCCTTCCCTTCTTCAAGGGTGACAGACCTCCGAGGGAGTGTGGCTATTACTTCCCCATTCAGGGTCAAGGTTAGAAGTCATGTGTCTTAAGTGACAAGGATGACTCGGCTACATCGATACTTCTCTCTGCGGTGTTGCTCCTTTAATGAAGGGCGACTCAGTAACGGCGGTTGGATTTCTTTGGGAGGTTGCCTACCGCACAATGTTATTTTTCGAATTGATATGTTGTAGGCTCTTTTCAATCCTAAATAGCCGTTCAACTAGGAATTGCAAAAAAATTTTGTTGCACCAGATTATACACATTATTCAGCAAATTCATAGTTATCTATTTAACAAGATATTGCCGCGAAGGATTGGATGGAGACGCTACCAAGACTGAATCGTCTCTTCCTTAAGGAGGATGAAGC
Organism: Vicia villosa; assembly: GCF_029867415.1. Lineage (NCBI taxonomy): Eukaryota > Viridiplantae > Streptophyta > Magnoliopsida > Fabales > Fabaceae > Vicia > Vicia villosa. Next base: position 211,914,671 of record NC_081180.1, on the reverse strand, counting down.
GGGTCTTTAACAGCATCAGGGGTGACGACGACTTGTCGTTAGACGGGGAAGCGGGTGGCTTTGGATCCACCATGGTTGATAAATCTGAAGAAGGATTTGTTGAAAAGGAAGTTGAGATTCGAGAAAGAAGATCAAGAAACAAGGATCTAAATTTCTAACAAAGGAGACTCGAATCATTAGATAAGACGAAATCCAATTGTGGAAGTACGCGAGAATCAGATTTCAGTTCCCATAGACGGCGCTAGTGTTCCTTGATGGAAGCAAAATTGTTAGTTGAGTGATGAAGTAGAACTTTCTACAGAAAAATTAAGCTTCTGGTACAGTGGAGAGGGGTATGACATGCAAGGTTAGCATTTTGACGCTCACGTCAGTAAGAGGACTTGAACCTCGAAGGCGGCCCAATACAAATATGTTGCATTATTTCGTCAAAGAAGAGTAAAAAGAAATACGAAGATTTTAATCCATTAAAATACGATAGCGATAGAATTCTTGTCTTTTTTTTAACTCAAAAAGGATTCTTTTTGTCTGAAATATTGAAAGCACAGCATGTTAAACAACAAAAGTATTACTATTTACTACAATTCTCATACCTAGGAGTCATACATTATAAAGGTCGATCCCACCAACACAACTACAAGCACTACATAGGAACAAATAATGTTCCAAAGTAAAAGGAAACACCTAGCTTTAATTATTCTAGCCTTGCTTATGCACTCTATTGATTAATTAAGCAAAGCATATGCTAAAAAAAACACAATTGTATCTTGTGTTATATGTGATTCCTTTCCATGCATGCATGACATTAATACATAAATAACTATAATGGTAAATAACTGTATAAGTTCTTTCAACTATATAAGTTCTATCACTAGTGGTGTGAGTTAATTTGAGAAAACTAGCTAGTGATGGTGATGAAGTCCGTAGGTCCAATTGAAACAATGAAAGAACCTTATATATTAGCAAAGAGATATGATTGGGATGGATTTCTAAAGTTTTTCCTTAAACACCCACAGTTATTAAACAAACATATTGACTTGCATCAATGCACTCCTTTTCACTATGCAGCACACTGTGGTAGCTCAGAGATGTACAACCAAATGCTAGCAGAGGTGGATCCATATGAAATGCAACGTACATTGAGGATGCAAGATGACATGGGAAACACGCCACTACATGAAGTGGCTTTCACAGGAGAAGTTGAAATGACAAAAAGTATATTGAATAAGGAGAAGGCAGTAATATCAAAACAGTTTCCTTTGCCATTGTTAGAAGTGAGAAATAACCTTGGAGAAACGCCTGTGTATAGGGCTGCTGCACTTGGGAAGACAAGTTTGATCAAGTGTTTTGTTGAAGAGTTGGGTGTGAATTTAAGGGATCATTTTCATAGAAGTGGTGATAGGATGTCCATTCTTCACACTGCTGTTATTGATCAATTCTTTGGTTTTTCTCTCTCTCCCTCTCTCACACTTTCTGTCTTTTTCAAGCACCGACATGTTCGCACTGATAATAATTTTAAGAAATGAATAAATTGCACGTAATCACATGTGTCACTGTCGTGTCAGATATTGGACACGTCTGTCAGTGACACACCTTTGTTTAGAGGTGTCGCTATCTTTGGAAAATCCTGAATTTATAGCTGTTATGCTTTATTGATTTTTTTTTTTCTAATTTCTTTCTCTTTGGGAAGGAAAATGAGGTTGGATAGGTGTTGATTTTCAAAGCATGCAGGCACAGCTTTATGGTTATTGAAACGGTATGAGTTCGAACTCGCTAATAAGAGGGAAGATAATGGCTTGACAGTGCTACAACTGCTAGCAAAAATGCCATCTGCATTCAAGAGTCAAACTCAAATGGGAGCCTTCAAAAGTTTCATATATCCTTGTAAATCTCTGAAACTTTATCTCTAAGTAATAAACATGCATGCAACTTAAACTAAAAGTTGGAAAACTGTGTTCAGTGCTTCCTGATTATCAAGATTATGCATATTACCTTTCTGATGGGACTGATACTATAGAAGTACAAGATTTGGAAACTGGCCAAAAGAGCTTAAATGAGTCATATCAAACTCAATGGAAGCCACCACCCCAAATTCATCAAACAAAACTCTCAGGTACGCATGTTCATTACAGGTGATGTTATATACAGGGCTGTCTCTGAGGGGCATATAAGGTGGACTACCGCACAGGACTCAAAATTTGTCACAGTTAACCCATGCCAAAATAGGCTCTCATAAAATATTTTCACGGTTAAATCATGGTTAAATAAGACTTCTATTTGCTTTGTCATGGTTAAACTGCTGTTAACCTACACCGGAACTTCCTAAAACTTGAGACGGATTTGGTTATAATCTAAACACACATTTTATGTATTCGTTTTGATTCACATATTCAATACTCAACCATAAACTGTGAACCAAAATTTCAGGTTTTTCATGGATGTGGTATACTATGTGGAAGGTTCTTTCCAAAGGTGCAAGCTGTAATCAATGCTCATGATACATTTCTCCAAATGAAATATATCTTGTTAGAATGTTTTGACATTTTGTTCTATCCTTGTTTAGAATGGAAGGGTATTGATAAACTTTGGAGGAAGAAAGAAAAGCATACCTTGGTTCAAGAACTTGTGCACTTGTTAGCAAAGAATGACGAGTCATGGAAACTTAGTTCAACACATCAGAACAGAGTCGTTTCTTTGGGAAGAGCACTTAGCATTGTAGAAGGAAAGCAAAAAGAGAAACAAGAAGAACAAGATGTTACAAGCGATACGCCTATTATTTATACACCTTTGCTTATGGCAGCTTGCAATGGAATCATAGAGATTGTAGAAGTGATAATCCATTTTCATCCGCAGTCGATTGAGCATGTGAGTGAAGATGAGCAGAACATATTGTACATGGCTGTCAAACATCGTCAGTTAGGAATTTTTCTAATGTTGAAGAAACTGAATATGGTTGGCCATCTCGCTGGAAAAATCGACAAGGAAAGTAACACTGTACTTCACTACACTGCTGATTTTAAGGGAGGGTCTCAACCTGGTTATGCCCTGCAATTGCAAGAGGAGTTGCGTTGGTTTGAAGTAAGTATCGTTAATGTATAGTTATTTTTAGTAGTAACACTAATCCAATCCTCATTACAATATGTCTATAATACATACGTAAACAGCGCATCGAGAAACGACTACCTTATCATTATATCATTCACAAGAACAACGACGACCAAACAGCGAGGGATCTCTTTGAGGAAAAGCATGGACAGCTGTTGAAGGATGCTCGTGAATGGATTAAAGAGACAGCTCAATCATGTTCTGCAGTAGCCGTTCTTGTTGCAACAGTAGTCTTTGCGGCGGCTTACACTGTCCCGGGAGGCACAGACGATCTCGGATTCCCGAGATTACTTCATCATCCTATATTTGTAGTGTTCACAGTGATGGATGTTGTGGCACTTGCAAGTTCATTGGCCTCGGTGGTTATGTTTCTCTCCATCCTTACATCACCTTGTGAGTTGTGGGATTTTAGGAGGTCTCTACCTAGGAAACTAATGGCAGGTTTTGCATTCTTGTTCTTTTCAATGGCCACAACCATGTTGGTGTTTAGTGCAACAATTTTGGTGAACATCAAGTTAGATAAGAGCAAATGGACTTCAAGCTTGACATATTGTGCAGCATTTTTTCCTGTCAGCATTTTTGCAATGATGCAGTTCCCTTTATATGTTGCCATGAAAGGATGTTTTGCAGCATCTCTTAGGAGACTTAAGAAGCTTGTTCCTCGTTTCTTACTCAATTTGGTCAAAAAGAGCAAGAGAAATAGACTATGGGATATTTGATTTTTTTGACCCTTTTTCTTCAACGAAAAATGATGTGCATTTTGGCTATAATACTGTGCTTTTTCTATTATTGGACATGAACTTGAATAAATAAGAGCATACTTTTTTTCCTTATATGATTATGCATTTCTTGTGATGTGCTATAGAAAACATTTGACACACCAGTTATGCAATGCAAATTTTAGTCGACTGTGTAGCAAAATAAAGTCAACAGCACACCATTATTCAAATAAAAGTCAACTTAAAATTTAACGATTTTGATATCTACATCTTCATGTACTTATTTACACGACAAATAATGACATCCGGAAACTTTACAATCTGAATGGAATGTGTAGCAGCTGTACAAATTAATCACTTTCCAATGGTTCTTTTCCTTTATGCCGATGTCCATGAGGAGAAAAGAATATGAAACGTGATGCTGAAAAACTCAATAACCATCAATCTTCAAATACAAATCTGCAAGAGCACGGTAGAGAATAGCAGCAGCAGGTGGCCTAGGCAAGGAGCCAAGAAGTATATCTGTTGCAGATAAAGACTGGCTGCCATAAAAACGAGAATTTTCTTGTGTGCGAGTGGTGACAATACTTCCTTCAAGTGAACAACCAACAAATGCACCTGCGAGTAATATAGAACAGGTCAGACACTACTCTAGAGGAGTTATTCCAATGCACTGCACTCTCAAGAAGCCTTCTACTGAGCTATGCATACTAGTAAAAGTGGTATTGTAACATGCATATATCTATGTTGAAAAGAAAAGTCCAAGTAGGATATTAGGCAAAAAATAAGACAGATTTCAGTATACTATGTGAACACAAATAACAAGCATACCTTTACTGCAGCTGTATGTATAACAAGCAGCACAGCCACCATCACCAGCTCGAATATCAGCTTCAGCTGCCCTTCCAACAATGCCAACAGCAGCACTTAAACCAGCTCCAAGTGAAAGATGTGCATTGCCACTAAATGTCTTGACAGCGTCATTTGTTCTCAGAACAATAATGAAGTCTGTTAACTCCCCTCCAGCCTATGGTGGAAAAAATAAGTTAGCAATTGAAGATGACAAGGAAATAAATAGGTATCACAAAAACCTTGAGACAGGCTGCATAGATGTGGAGTAGGAAGCTAGAATCAGTGTTGGGACTTGGGAGCAGTGAAGGATTAAATAGAAGATAAATAGGATTAAATAGTTTCTGCACGTCTCATCAGAAGTTACTATAAAATTTACTAAATGAAATCTCCTCATACTATGAATTGACTGGAAAGAAATGTGCAGCATATAGAGATAAAATTTTCGTTTTCAATCCATATTCACAAGCAAAGTCGTAGTTAATTAAATTGTTTGGCCAATAAGATAGTTTGTAATAGGTTAGTTACTTCACCTGAGCCCCCCACCCCATTCCGAATGTCGAAACAGCAGATGGTGGAGACCATGAACCATCTTCCCTACGCGCAACCACAATTCCTGTTCCAATATTATAAGTAACCATCACTCCAACTTTGGCCACGGTGATAATTGCTAGACCTTTTGCTTGCCTAAGAATGACGTCTGGAATTGTCTTATCGGGCTTTACTAAACCTATCTGCATAAAATGAAATTCTTCATGAAGTAAAAAAAAAAACACATTGATGGCAGTAAAATATGGTGTAAATGTAAACCTTCACCACCATGACATGTTGGCATAAGTAATACCATCGAGAACTTAAACTCATAACATAAAAAATTACAAAATAATGACAGCAACAAGGAAGCTAAAAAATATGGTGTAGACTTCCACAACCATGACATATTGGCATAAGTAATACCAACAATAAATTAAAACTTCTAACATCAAAAAATTATAAAACGATGATAACATCAAGGAATCTAAGGAGTTACCCAGACTAACATCAGCAAAAAATTTAAATCATGCCGTGACTGGTTAGTCAATAGCGGAGCAGAGGCCGACCGCTACGGAAAATCTGTGCAGAACACTAGCGGCCACTAATAGCGTAAATAGCGGGACAGTGAAGCAGAGCAATTCCAGCCCGGAGTGGTTTCTGACCTGCTATCCTTTTTCCCTCTTGAAAATCTAAATTATCCTTTAATATTTAGTACTTAAGTTTGAATTTTGGGATCTAATGTTTCGATTAAGACTTGTTGACGTTGATTAAGAGTTTCGATTAAAACTTGTTGGTTTTTGAGTGTTTTATTATTAAGTTTTGTGCTTTGATGATGAATATTTTATGGGATTTGAACTATTTGTTTAATATAACATTCAATATACATTGACAATTATTCTATGATATCATATGTGCCCAAAAAATGATCAAATAACGGTCATCCCTCTATAGGCTGTCCCGTTTTTGGAGTGGGACCCTCCGCGCTGCTATCTGGGATTGACGTTTCACAATTTGAAACTTTTTGGTTCGTTTAGGGGAGGGGATAGAACTTAATGCAGGTGAAAGGTCAGGAAGAAGGATATATGGTAATACCACTGTCAATTTGTAGTCAAAATTTCAAAAGGCCATGAAAATATGAAGCAACCAATGTTCGTTATTCAATTCTAATAATTCAAAACACATATCTAGATTATTAGAGGGATTCTGCTTTGTGGCAGAGATGATTCTTAAATCAGTGTTGTCAAAGAGCAGATATAGTGGCGCTATTGCATAGCGAAATTTGAACAAACACTATTGTTCCGCAATATGCTATTTAGTATAAAATGTTGTCAAATAGTTGCTCTGACAGCGCTATAGCACTGTAGCATAGCGGAATTTGAACAAACCGCTATTTTCCGCGATCCACGATTGACAACAGATTTATATGTTGTTTGCCTGCTTAATGGTTATGCATGAAAAAATAATATTAAATGCATACCTGATTATAAGACTTGATAGTGTTAGTTGCCTTGTAAATTTCATATTCCATGGTCTGCCCCCAGGGAAAATTAACCCATGATCTCAAAGTGCTTAGATCTGTAAGATCGTGGGTTGGTAACTGAGAAGCATTACTTACATGATCCATCAAATAAGGCTGTATAGACTCAACTCGGACAAAGCATACATCGCAGACTCTTTGGGGGTCAGAAACTCTGAACTTTGATGGCATCAAGCTCCGTCCTTTAGAACATTCGCCACAAAATATTCCTCCACAAAACCGACAATGATGCCTTGAGCACATAATTGGGTGAAACCTCACACCACAAAGCATACAAGAAGCAGCAGCACTATCCGCCAACCATTTAGGAGGTTCTGCTTCTATCAACTCCTTCACATTACCAAAACTAGTCTCAGTGAGCGTTTGCGCCATCTCTCTCCAAGCTTGTTCAAGTACATGACTCGATAGCCACGAAAAGCTGTATGTATGAATATCACCTGACGCCAAAGACGATACCTTTCCTCTCGCCACAAGTAAAATCTCTACCAACACTTCCCACATAGTCAACTCCTTATCTCCTCCAACATATTGATTCCATCCCATATCATCCTCCGGAAAAAACCCCCCACTCGAGTGAAAACCTTTGGTCCACTCTTTATGATCGTCTTCCAACATAGGTGGAACCGAAACCGGTATCCAAACTCCAGTATCTTCATTCAGCGGAGCATCATAATAAAAATACTTCCTCTGATTCTGAATACCAGCTAAAGCCTCCATATCCTCTTCCGTCCTTTCCAACGATTCCTCAGGTAATTCAGGATATAATCTAGATAAATTCATACTATTCTCCTCAGTGCTAACAGAAGACAAAGAATCACAATTCTCTTTAGTAACATGATTATGATTCCTCAAATCACCATCCACTTCATCACCCTGTCAATAACATCATATAATATTAAATCAACCAAATAAGGAACAAACAGAAAACATCAAACACCAATCTTTAAAAGGAAAAATCAAATAAATAATCAAATTTTAAAAATACTTAAAAAAACAGAAAAATAAAAACAGTAGTATATAAAGATAATTAACATCAACAACCACAAAATATCAAACCAAAAAATTGCAGAAATTCAAAAACAGGAGAAAATTACCATAGAAGAATTCGAATTGGATATATGATCACAAGAGGATAAACGAGAAACCCTAGCAGATAAATCTTCTACAACTTGCACCTGATTCTTAGAATCGAAATTTTTGTCCTCCATTGGTAAACCTAAAACACCAAATTAGGGTTTAAACATGCATATAGGGACAATAAAGTTTAATAGTGAATTTCGATTTTGGGGATAAAGAACGAAACTTTAGAAATAGAGAGGAAAAGGGTTGGGGATAGAAATTGGAATTACAGCTTCAATGGCGTGTCTTTGTTAAGGAGTTTCTCTGTACGTTTCGCTTGCGTGCCCACCCTGGACCTTATCATTTTGCTTTCTTTTTCTCTCATCATTACTATTTTTTATTTCGTATATAAATTTTTTTTTTTAATGTTTGTTTTCTTTTTGACAATAAAATAAATAAATATTTATGTTTATTCATGTGTTTTTTCATATATAATAACTAATAAATTTGTTTGGTTTAAAATTATTAAAAATATTAAAAAATCTCAATAAAAAAATTATATTGAGAAAACCAAGTATTTAAAAATAAATATTTCTATTTTTACATAAATCAAATGCAAGTATTTATACTACTTAAAATTATAATTATTACATGAATATAATAATTTACAATTACAGTAATTCTAAGTTGACATTATAAATAGAACATTATTATTCTAAATTGACACTTTGATAGATAACAAAGTGTGGTGGGTGTTATTTTTTTCTTTGCAAATTTTATTTCATAAAAAAGGAGTAAGCTTTGATGAATCCTAAAACTTTGGTGTTCAGAAAATACAATATACTATAATCTCTTTTAGTTTGGTAGAGATAAAGGAATGAACGCATGTTAGAACATGATATCTCATAAGTTTTTCCATACAAACACATAAACGATGCAAAATATGAAGTAGAAGTAAATGCCACAAAAATGGGGTTGTATTATGTGATACTCTCAATATGAGGTAAGTTTATTGAGTTGGAGTTGTATGCATCTCAGAAGATTCTTTTTGTGCTTCCGCTAGTGTGATGTAGTAAGCGAAATACTCTGTATTTCTATCTTTTCCTTTACCGTTTTATCCTTTGCCTCAATCCCAAACCTCGTGTTGAGATTTTTTTAATCTTCTCTTTTTGCTGCAACTATTTCTTTCATTGTTATATCTTATGCCCTTTTCTAAGATCGTCGAAAGTCTCTGAGAGCTTGCATCTATCGAATCAAAAAACGAATTTGGTTAGAGATTTTCCACCAACACATGTAATGTCGCAACCGCGTTTATATATTTTATTTGAGATATATCGTCCTTAAAACAATCCATAAAAGAGTTAAGAGTCTATTCCTACATTTGCTTGAATCTGACGAGACATGTCAAACTCTTTTTAAATTGTTCGTCTCATGATGAATCTAGATATGAGATCTGCTCTCATTCTTCATCTTAGAGAGGGACTATCAAGAACTTATCCCAAGGTTGGAGAAGAAGAAAATACTCTATCTTTTTCTCATGCCAAGCGTAATTTTTTCGATAGACCAAAATAAGCATTATTAAATATCAAACAATCAATAGTAAGCATAAGTCATGCTTGTTCAATACAATATATTACCGCCAAATACAAAGCAACACCAAAAAGTCAACTACACAAAAAAGAAAAACTACATAGCAGAGCATTCCCTCCAATACAATACCACGAGTACCCACTTATTAACCAAGCTATCCAAAATTTAAACGCATTACACGAATATGTTAAAAAGATAACAAAATCTAGAGCAAAAATAAAAGGATGAAAAGTTACAGAACCAAATTCACACTAAAATCGACTCTTGTTAGAAAAATTTAAATGCATAGCACAACAACTAATTTAAAATTCATTGATGCATTTCTTTGCATCTGTCAACTAAACATCATGTCACCTTGCCTCAATTACTACCAGCCTCAACCAATATAATAATGGATAAAATACAAAATTGGCAAATTAGTACTATTGTCTCCCAAACAGCCTAGAAAATTCAAATCCATTGATTAATGGAGTTAAATGCATTTTAACCAAATCGAAGAGATCATTTGAACTTTGTTCATCGAATGATCTATCACTTCAATCTTGTTATTAAAAATCTTTTTATTGTGCCTTTTCGAAATGGTCTAGATGCAAACAAATCAAATGACGATAAATCTTTCCATCTTTACTCTTCCATCGCCAATCAAACCTGCAAATTGATGAAAATGTATCAAAATAAAATTATGCATAACAATAATTATTTCCAGACAAGACATAATCATTTTCTAAAGATCTGATACCACCATACACTTGTAAAAATATGTGCGAATTTTCTCTTTGTCATCGCATTCAAATGGATAGTCTGATTGATTTGCCTCCAAGCCCCTATTTGTTAGAACAAGATTTGTTCTGATCAATTATCTTAGTTTTGATGATAACAATAATATGAATTTTGCTTAAGATAATATGGTACTCTAATCCAATGCAATTTCCCTTTCAGGAAATATATAAAAGAGTACGCATAATTCAGCGCTCAGAAGCTTTGTCTCAAAGGGTTCAGCATGCAACATCAGAACATGGTCTGGCAAGACATCAGAAGATGGTCGAAGCAGAATCAGAACATGGGTCTATGGAAGCATCAGAAGAACAAGAGAACAGAAGCACTGAAGTTCTGATGGTATCACGCTCAGAAGCACTTCAAGGTCAGAAGATCAGAAGATGCTATGCACCAAGCTGTTTGACTCTGATGATATTCAAACGTTGTATTCACAAACATCAGATCAGAAGGAAGTACAAGTGGCAAGCTACGCTGACTGACAAAAGGAACGTTGAAAGCTATTCTAGGCTACGTCAGTAGACACAGCGTGAACAAGGCTCGAGGTAGTTGACAAAAGCGTATAACATTAAATGCGATGCTGTACGGAACACGCAAAGCATTAAATGCACTCAACGGTCATCTTCTCCAACGCCTATAAATATGAAGTTCTGATGAGAAGCAAGGTTAACGATTCTGCACCAAAACAACTCATATCAAACTTGCTGAAACGCTGTTCAAATCTAAACTCAGAATCTTCATCTTCATCAAAGCTCACTACATTGCTTTTGTAATATTTTAGTGAGATTAAGCTTAAACGATTAAGAGAAATATCACAGTTGTGATTATAGCTTTTAAGAAGCAATTGTAAACTCTTAGAATTGATTACATTAAGTTGTAAGGAACTAGAGTGATCGTGTGGATCAGAATACTCTAGGAAGTCTTAGAGGTTATCTAAGCAGGTTGTAACTAGAGTGATCGTGTGGATCAGTATACTCTAGAAAAGTCTTAGAGGGTATCTAAGCAGTTGTTCCTGGAGTGATCAGTGTGTGATCAGTAGACTCTGGAAGACTTAGTTGCTGACTAAGTGGAGAACCATTGTAATCCGTGCGATTAGTGGATTAAATCCTCAGTTGAGGTAAATCATCTCTGCGGGGGTGGACTGGAGTAGTTTAGTTAACAACGAACCAGGATAAAAATAACTGTGCAATTTATTTTTATCTGTCAAGTTTTTAAAGCTACACTTATTCAAACCCCCCCTTTCTAAGTGTTTTTCTATCCTTCAATTGGCATCAGAGCGCCGGTTCTAAGGTGCAAGCACTTAACCGTGTTTAGAAAAGATTCAGGAAGAGAAAAACGCTTCAGTAAAAGATGGTTGATGAAAGTGAAAAGTCTACACCAGCATCTACATCTGGCTCTGCTGAGCAATACAACGGTAACAATGGTTATACTAGACCGCCGGTATTTGATGGTGAAAACTTTGAATACTGGAAAGATAAACTGGAAAGTTACTTTCTTGGTCTAGATGGTGATCTATGGGATCTTCTGATGGATGGTTACAAACATCCAGTAAATGCCAGAGGCGTAAAGCTGACAAGGCAAGAAATGAATGATGATCAGAAAAAGCTTTTCAGGAATCATCATAAATGCAGAACTGTTTTGCTGAATGCTATCTCTCATGCTGAGTATGAGAAGATATCTAACACGCAAACGGCCTATGACATATATGAGTCCTTGAAAATGACTCATGAAGGAAACGCTCAAGTCAAGGAGACTAAAGCTCTAGCTTTAATCCAGAAGTATGAAGCCTTCAAGATGGAGGATGATGAAGACATTGAAAAGATGTTTTCAAGATTTCAAACTCTTACTCCTGGATTGAGAGTTCTTGACAAGGGATACACCAAGGCTGATCATGTAAAGAAGATCACCAGAAGCTTACCCAGAAGATGGGGTCCTATGGTGACTGCATTCAAGATTGCAAAGAATCTGAATGAAGTTTCTCTGGAAGAGCTCATCAGTGCCTTGAGAAGTCATGAAATAGAGCTGGACGCAAATGAGCCTCAAAAGAAAGGTAAGTCTATTGCATTAAAATCCAATATCAAGAAATGCACTAACGCTTTTCAGGCTAGAGAAGAAGATCCTGAAGAATCAGAATCTGAAGAAGAAGATGAACTGTCCCTGATTTCCAGAAGGCTAAATCAACTCTGGAAGACCAAGCAAAGGAAGTTCAGAGGCTTCAGAAGTTCAAAGAAATTTGAACGTGGAGAATCTTCTGATGACAGAAGATCTGACAAGAAGAAGGTCATGTGCTATGAATGCAATGAGCCTGGACACTTCAAGAATGAATGTCCAAATCTTCAGAAGGAAAATCCCAAGAAGAAGTTTCATAAGAAGAAAGGTCTTATGGCAACCTGGGATGAGTCAGAAGATGATTCAGACTCTGAAGATGAGCAGGCTAACTGTGCGCTGATGGCGACAGAAGATGACGGATCAGAATCTACATCAGAATCAGATTCTGAAGAGGTATTTTCTGAACTTACTAGAGATGAGTTAGTTTCCGGTCTAACTGAACTACTGGAACTCAAGTCTCAGATTAGTCTCAAATACAAAAAGCTGAAAAAGCTATTTGAATTTGAAACAAAGAAGCTTGAGTTGGAGAATTCTGAATTAAAAGAAAAACTTTTAAAATTATCCAATAATGTTGGATCTCCTTCTGATTCAGAAAAATCCACTCCCAGTCTAAACCATATTCTGAAAGAATATGATTTAAGTTTCAGGAAGTTCTTATCTAGAAGTATTGGCAGAAGTCAGCTAGCTTCTATGATATATGCTGTGTCTGGAAACAAAAGAGTTGGCATTGGTTTTGAGGGTGAAACCCCATACAAACTTGAACCTGTTGATGAAATGAAAATCACATACAAGCCATTGTATGATCAGTTCAAGTATGGCCACTCCCATGATATTAGGCACACTTCACATGCTCAAAGCTTTCACATAACACACACCAAAAAGCATGTGACACAACCTAGGAAATATCATGAAACTCACATTAAGAATTATCATGCTGTTCCTCCTTCTGCTTACAATGTTAAACCTAAGTTCAATCAGAACTTGAGGAGAACTAACAAGAAAGGACCCAAGAAAATGTGGGTACCAAAGAAAAAGACTATTTCTTTTGCAGATTCTCTTGGGGACAAAGAAGATAAAAATCAACATGACATGTCACCTGGACTCAAGTTGGTCTCAACACTTGAAGGGAAGAAGGATAGTCTTCCAAGTTCTGGTACCTAAATATGTTGAAGAATCTATGTTCGTAGGAAATCAGAAAAGAAAGTTTATTAGTCTTGGAACCATCTGTTTTGTTTGTCTCTAAAGCAATGATGTTTCATTCTTGGTTATTCTGAATGCTCTAAATGCTACAGAATATACAATATTGAAACATTGATTGTGGACGAATCAATAAATATCTGGTTTGATGATAAACTTGTTTCTGATGAAACGAAGCAGCTTAAGAATTTCTGCAGATACAATTTTGTCGTATCAGAAGCTGCAGAGCAAAGAAGTGAACCTCCAGAAGCTGTGCATATCAGAAGTAATGGATCAAAAGATCAGTCAGATTTATATCAGCACACTTCAGAAGGAGTGTTTCCAGAAGAGAAAGTAGATCAGATCAGAAGCAGTGATCAGAATCTGAAGGCGTAAAGTCTATTCTGAAATTTACAACTGTCATCTATTATCTGATGGTGAACACGTGTCTGTACGGTTTGTACAAAGCGTGCAGTTGAAAAGACGCCAACCTAGGTAACTGTTTTAAATCATTTCATTTACCACGTTCTCTCTCCTCACGTCACTCATCATTTAATAAAATTGATTTCCTTTGATTCTGGAACTGTTCAATTTATATTTCTTATTATTTTCCTTTTCAAATCCGTCTCTATATATTCTTTTCAAATCATATCTTACATTTTTTTTTCGCTCCCTTGTCTCTCTCTCTCCTTGCATTCTCTCGTTTGAAAAGTTCTTAGCCGTTTTCTAAAAACCCTAATCGAAAACCCAGTTCGCTTTTCTTGTTCGTTTTTGTTCATTCTGCATCCATGGCTGCCTTCTCATCCCAAAATGCTGAGTCATCTGTTCCTCATCATCTCCAAGAAGAAACCTTGCAACTCACTCCTGTTGTTGCATGCTCCATTCCTAAAGATGAATTGGAAGTTCTGTGTGAACTCATGGTTGACTTTGACAACCTTGAAGAAAACCAATTTCACCTTAAAGAAGACATCATCTTTCAAGGATGGACCTCGTTGTTCGCTGAGTTTGTTGGTCCAGTCTATCCGGATCTTGTCAAGGAGTTCTGGGTACATGCTGTGGTTGCTCCAAAATCTATAATTTCTTTCGTTCATGGAAAGTTTGTCGTTATTACTGAAAACATCCTAAGAATGATGTTTGACCTGAAAAACCCTGAAGGGGTTTTTGAGTTGGATCAAAGGGCAGATATGGGAGATGTTCTATCCACTCTTTATCCAAATGTCAAGAAAACAAAATATGTCAAGGAATTGAGAGATGTCTACAGAATCTGGACAAAGATCCTTCTTGGGTGTTTCTACCATAGGAAATCAACACATGCCTCGGATTTCATCAGTAATGATCAAAGGTATATTCTTTATTGCATTGCCACTCAGAAAAAGGTTGATGCGATTTACATTATCTTCAACCATATGTGGAAAGCAGTAAAGGATTCCAGAAACGCTTTCAGAAAAGAAAATGGTGGAACAATCATTCCTTTTGGTAGAATTATTACAAACCTTCTGGTGCATTCTAAGATTGTTGAGAGTCTGGAGTCTGAAGGTATTATCAAAGACCTTGCTGTCACCTCTGGAGCTTGTCTGAATGCGTTTTCTCTAAAGAAGATGAAAATAATTGACACTATCCTCAAAGTTCCTCAACCTCTAGCTGGAACAAGAATCAGAAGAAAACCAGTACTAGCTGACTTTGAAACCTTCTTCAATAGTGAGGTACCTGAAGTCAGAACTAAGTATCTGAAGTCACAAAAAGAGGATAAGAGTCTTAAAGATCAAGACAAAGGTGCTCCTATTAAAGTGAATCGTAAGAAGGAAGAAAGGACCAAAAGAAAGTTTGATCATCCTGCTGCTACCACCAATAAAGAAGTGATCCCAGAAGAAGTCATTGCAAAGGTTGCTAAGGCTGTCTCTGCTGATTTTGAG
Organism: Vicia villosa; assembly: GCF_029867415.1. Lineage (NCBI taxonomy): Eukaryota > Viridiplantae > Streptophyta > Magnoliopsida > Fabales > Fabaceae > Vicia > Vicia villosa. The sequence goes on along the minus strand of NC_081180.1, from coordinate 211,899,309 downwards.
AAGAAAAAGAAGGAAGCTGAGAAAAAGAAGAAGAAGTCAAATAACGATGCTGAGATTGTTGAAGTTGTTGAGAAGAAGAAAATCAGAAAAAGAAAGATGATTATTCAAGAATCTGATGAAGAAAATATCTCTCAAGAGGCTGAGAATCAACCAGAAGTTCTGGCATATGTCAGAAGTAAAGAAATCGCTAGCGGCAAAACAAAGATTATTGAAGAGCCGAAGAGTAAGAAGCAGAAGAAGACTGAGGATGTGGCCAAAGCCTTTCTGAGAGGTTCCAAAGGTATATGCATTTCTGAACCTAATTCTGTTCCTGCTGTTTGTTCAGAAGCTGCACCAATAGAGATTGTCCCTACACCTGAACCAGAAAAAGCCACATCAGAATCACCTGTTTTTGTCCATGTTCTTACACTTCCATCTTCTCCTTTAACCATTCCTTCCTCTCCACCTACCATAAATCCTGTTCTGGATATACCACCCCTTCAAACTCTCTTTCCATCTCAACCTTCTCTCAATGCCACTCTTGAACATACTCCCTCCACCTCTCAAAACAATCCTTGTGATTCTCCTTTTCCAACCTCTGCATCACATGAGCAGCTGCTCCGTGATTGCAACTACACTCCCAAGCCTCGTCCTGAAGCTGAAGTGGTAGTGTTAGATTCTGATACTGAAGCAGAATCTTCTTATAGGTTGGATAGAGAACCTCATCCGTACTTCACTTCCAACCCTGCCTTTTCAAAAACCCAAATAAAATCCCGCCCCGTATATCCTATTGGTGTAGTTTTTGAAAACATAAAGAGGAACCTCAGAAGTACCTTTGATACTCTCAGAATTGCTGAAAGTTCTGGATTGAATGATGTTGCTATGCGGAACTTCTGGAGGATCTTTCGCAGAGAATCAGATGCTCTGTTTTTAGAACTTCAGGAAGCCTGTGTAGCTGCTGCCCCACGGCCTCGTGGAATTCTGAGGAATTATGAAGACTTCTGGTTTGCTCGTCTCAAAGGAAGATATCTTTTGGAAGAGAAGCCCTTCTTGGATGAGATGGAACAACTAAGACTGGCTGCTGAAATGGAAGCAAATCCATGCAGGGATATTGTCATCTTTGTTCCTGATTATCCTGTTCTGCTCGGAGATTTCAAGACTCTTTTTGACTATCTGAGGGAAAACCCGTCTGAGAAAGACCCAACCTTGGTCATTCCAGAAGTTGTTGACCCACCAGTAGTTGAAGGTACTTCTGCTCCCAGGAATCTAGCTGCCATTCTTCAGGCACTTGAGAATGGAGACTCGGAAATTCCTGCTGCAGAATATGGAGATGCTTCTATGCAAGAAGCAGATGCTGAAGATCATGTTGCTAAAACTGTTCCTGTTGAGGAAATCCCTGCAAATGATCTATCCATGGAAGCTACAGATCAAGTTGCTATTCCTGTGGTTGAAAGCGTTGAAACTTCTTCTGGTGAATCTTCTCGTCTTGCAAGGACCCTGGAAGAAATTCAGAGGAGACAGGATGAGCAAAGCTCACTCAATGCTGAGTATAGCGCTTTCATGGTGAGGCAAGAAGGACACAACAATATGGTTCAAGAGATGCTGACCAAGATCTTGTCAAGACTAGGGCCATCTTAGATTGAGTCTGTGTTGTTTCTTTCTTCTCGTTGCATCTGTCTTTGTGCATCTAATCTTTCTTATCTTCATGTACTTCTGTACCTGCTGTTTGAACTTCAATGAAATCATCTTCTTCCTCCATGTGTTTCGTTTTGTTTGTCTCTGAATCTTTTTTTGCTTTTTGATGATATGACAAAAAGGGGGAGAAAGATAAATGATAAATGATTTGATTAATCTATCAGTTGCTGGGTAAAGCTCCCACACATTCACTAACAAGAACTGCAAGTTCTATATGGTTTAAGTGTTTTGCAGGTATAAAGAAGTGAAGAGAATCTTCAAAGCAAACACAGAAGCAAAACCATGGAAACTGAAGCAAGCTGAGTGCTGTCAAGCTTCAGAGATCAGAAGCAAGAAAGAAAAATGAATCAGAAGCACTGATAATAGAATTTGATCCATATTTGTCTATTTGTTCTGACAAAATTCTATTTGCTCTGATACATTATTTTAGCCTATATGGCTCTGATACATATAATGTGTTCAAACATATATTCTATGTTCTAACTCGTTCATGCTGACTTTTGTCGTTTAGTTTTTTTTGTTCTGTAACATTTCAGGATGTAGAGATGCTCTGATGATGCTCTGGTACATTCAACAATGTTCTGATACAAATCTAGCATGAAGTGATGTTGGTAGAAATTCAAGCTCTGAAGCTATCCGAGGGAAGCAGAAATTCAAAGCTGTGAATGTTCTAAAGATCCAGAAAACTCAAGTTCTGAAGCTGTCCTAAATGGAAGCAGAAATCAGAAGCTGTGAATGTTCAGAAGATCAAAGAAATTCAAGTTCTGAAGCTGTCCTAAATGGAAGCAGAAATCAGAAGCTGTGAATGTTTAGAAGATCAAAGAAATTCAAGTTCTGAAGCTGTCCTAGATGGAAGCAGGAATCAGAAGCTGTGAGTGTTCTAGGGATCTAAAGAAATTCTAGTTCTGAAGCTGTCCTATGGAAGCAGAAGTCAGAAGCTATGAATTCTCTAAAGGCAGAAGCTTATATGATCGTCTCTACCGAAATAATCAGGGAAGTCTTTTATTAAAGTTCTTCGAGTATTTATTTCAGGGGGAGATTATTTATCTCAGGGGGAGATTGTTAATCTCAGGGGGAGACATATTCATATGCTTATGCTATAGCTGTGTAATTTGTCTTTTGCCGTCTATTCTTTCTGATCGCAAATTCATATCATTTATATATGTTTTTGTCATCATCAAAAAGGGGGAGATTGTTAGAACAAGATTTGTTCTGATCAATTATCTTAGTTTTGATGATAACAATAATATGAATTTTGCTTAAGATAATATGGTACTCTAATCCAATGCAATTTCCCTTTCAGGAAATATATAAAAGAGTACGCATAATTCAGCGCTCAGAAGCTTTGTCTCAAAGGGTTCAGCATGCAACATCAGAACATGGTCTGGCAAGACATCAGAAGATGGTCGAAGCAGAATCAGAACATGGGTCTATGGAAGCATCAGAAGAACAAGAGAACAGAAGCACTGAAGTTCTGATGGTATCACGCTCAGAAGCACTTCAAGGTCAGAAGATCAGAAGATGCTATGCACCAAGCTGTTTGACTCTGATGATATTCAAACGTTGTATTCACAAACATCAGATCAGAAGGAAGTACAAGTGGCAAGCTACGCTGACTGACAAAAGGAACGTTGAAAGCTATTCTAGGCTACGTCAGTAGACACAGCGTGAACAAGGCTCGAGGTAGTTGACAAAAGCGTATAACATTAAATGCGATGCTGTACGGAACACGCAAAGCATTAAATGCACTCAACGGTCATCTTCTCCAACGCCTATAAATATGAAGTTCTGATGAGAAGCAAGGTTAACGATTCTGCACCAAAACAACTCATATCAAACTTGCTGAAACGCTGTTCAAATCTAAACTCAGAATCTTCATCTTCATCAAAGCTCACTACATTGCTTTTGTAATATTTTAGTGAGATTAAGCTTAAACGATTAAGAGAAATATCACAGTTGTGATTATAGCTTTTAAGAAGCAATTGTAAACTCTTAGAATTGATTACATTAAGTTGTAAGGAACTAGAGTGATCGTGTGGATCAGAATACTCTAGGAAGTCTTAGAGGTTATCTAAGCAGGTTGTAACTAGAGTGATCGTGTGGATCAGTATACTCTAGAAAAGTCTTAGAGGGTATCTAAGCAGTTGTTCCTGGAGTGATCAGTGTGTGATCAGTAGACTCTGGAAGACTTAGTTGCTGACTAAGTGGAGAACCATTGTAATCCGTGCGATTAGTGGATTAAATCCTCAGTTGAGGTAAATCATCTCTGCGGGGGTGGACTGGAGTAGTTTAGTTAACAACGAACCAGGATAAAAATAACTGTGCAATTTATTTTTATCTGTCAAGTTTTTAAAGCTACACTTATTCAAACCCCCCCTTTCTAAGTGTTTTTCTATCCTTCACTATTTTAATCAAATTATATCTTATGGATATCCTGTTTAGAAATATTATCCATACTAAAGTTGTAAATTTTGATGGCACAAAATTATTCCAAGCGACTTTAACCTCACTATCCAAGCTCGTATTCATTTCGTTCATGATCACATTGTATGCTTTTTTAACAAAATAAACATCCATGCACTAGCCCCAACTATCTTCCCTATTGATCATCAAAGAAACATTTCTAATATACTCTTTAAGAATCTCTTCATCTACTCTTTTTTCTTGAGCTAACGACTTCCTCCGCATGACTTGAACGTTCCATTTCTTTTCCTCCTTCACAAACACGACTTCTTTTAAAGGTATGAGCATATCTTTTGCTAAAATAAATAGCTCTAGAAAAAGGACCTTTCAAAATTTTCCCTCAGTCCATGGATCTAACTTTAAAAAAAGTATTGTCCCCTTTGTTACTCTTCTTACTAATCTATTTGAAAACTAGTACCTTATAAATCCCCATATCCCTTTTCAAGATTTTGCATATCTCTCCAACACTCTGAACCTTTATTATCATTCAAGTCTAATCTTCCATAAGACTCGTCATGCTTGCAAGACATCACTTTTACCAACGACTGTACTTTTCATTTTTAATTCTGCAAACTCATTTTTCGAATAAGTTTTTAATTCCCAAACCTCATTTCTCTTTCTCACTACAAATGTCTTCTCATTGAACCCAATTTATTCTCCTATTTTCCACTCCCCTTCCACGTAAGAATTTTTTGTAAAGAGATTTGAGCTTTGATATGATACTTAGCGGAATCTTAAAAAAGAAAAGGAAATAAACATGTATTACTTATAATAATAATTTCAACAAGATAATTCTTCCTCCGATAGATAAATATGCATCCTTCCGCACAATGTATTTCATACAACATCTTAAACCATGTTCTAAAGGGCTTCTCTTAGCATATTACCTCCAACAGAAAAATCTCAAATATTTAAAAGTGAGATATTCAATTTTGCAACTTAAAATACACCCTCTAATATGATGTTGTTATGAAAATTTACTTTCAATTCGAATACCAACTCAAACAATTGTAAAGAAACTTTGATTATCTTTTTTTAATGGTAACACACTAAGCGATCACATTATTACAATCGACTAATTTAAGAAAACCAATCTCACCATCCCCTGTTTGAAATCAAAGCATAGTTCTATATTGACTTACTCGACAAATGAATTATTTGCACTTAGTCGAATTCAGACCTAAAACCTTAAAAAGAGTCAACTCTTAAGATCCAAATCCAACCACTAGGTTAGCTCATGGGGTTAATTTATTTCTAATATTGAACGGGTGAATGATTAGAAGACATTCTCCCTTCTAATCTATTTGTATTTTGCTGACGTGTGCTTTTTTTTTTTGTTGGCCTTACTTAAGTTATATACTATGTTAGGGAATCCAATAAGATCGGTTGTTAGGTTCCAAAAAAGAATCATTGACTCGATGGTTGATCAAACGATATTGTGGTTATCACTATCACTTAACATTCATGGATAAGATAATAATTCTCACATCTTCATAATTATATACTTAGTAGGGTAAGGTTTAAAATAGTTTTGTGAAACAGAGGAGCCACCTCTGTATAATTGATTAACAAACAGTAAAAGATACTAATCCACAACATACATCACATTACAATATCCCTATTTTTTTTTCTTTTCTTTTCACTATCTTATCATCACTAGACAATTGAAGTTGAACAATTCACTGTTCAACCAACTTCATTCTTTAACCAACACAAACTCAATTAAAAAAAATTCAAAGAAGAAAAAAAACTACTAGCGTCGGTCTCTCTCAGCAACAAACTGCTTAATAGCCTCCCTCATATCATCATAACAATCCGACCCATTCAAAAAGCTCCTCAATTTCCAAAGCTCCCGATCACAAACATCATCCACAAATGGCCGAATCAAAATCGCGTTTTCGGGTTGATTCGAAAACGACACCGGATTATCATCCACAATCACAACCCGCTTCAAATCTCTCCCCACATGAGCCAAATCCTTCACCAGCTTCCCATCAACGTTAACACACGAGTCACGGTACAGCCGGTGCGAAATAAACCGGTTCCGGTCGAGCCGATCAAGAACCAAAGACGCGTACTCTTTAAGCGCGGCGGTGAAAATCACTATTTCATATTTCGACGCTAACGATTCCAACAACTCGTCGACTCCGGGCCGCTTCGTGACGTAGAAATCCAACGGTTCACCGTCGATGATCGGCCGGACGACAAAATCGAAACTCTGAGGAGGGAGAGTTGTTGTGGAATGGACTAGGGTTTCATCGAGATCGAGGATAACGGTTTTCCGATTCGAGAGAGTAGGTGGAAGAATCGACGGTTGTTCGTTATCGTCGAAGAGGAGCGTTTTGCAAACGGTGTCTAGGGAGGTTTCGTTTGGGAAATGGAAAAGGTTGTTAGTTTTCTTGAGGAGTTTGTAGCTATTTCGTTTGCGATTTGAACTGAGGCGGGTTAGGCCTAGTTTCGAGAGGAGTTTTGAGATGCGGCGGTGGATGGAGGAGAGGACGGCGGAGGAGGCGGCAACGACATTTTTTATCGGGGATTTTCGGCGCCAGCGGCGTTTGTTAAGGTCTTTGATGGATTTGGTTGGAGCTTTCTTCTTAGTCTTTGACACCATTTTGGTTTCAAAGATTTGATATCAGAAAATGAAGAAGAGAGAGAAAGTAGAAAGAGAAAGAGAGAGAGAAAATTGGGTTTGTGTTTGTGTTTGAGTTGAGGGGAAATTTAAATGTAGGTTTGGTGTAACGGTCATAAGCAGGCTCGGAACCGAAGCATATTTGTGTGAGTTTTGATTGGTTAATTTATATTATTGCTGTTTTGTTTGTTTTTTCTCCTACTTATCTTTTCTGTTAGACAACTTTTTTAGTTTTTACTTACTTTTTTTTGTTGGTATTTTCAGTAAGTTTTTAGTTATAATACCGTAGATTAATACTGAAAATACGTGTTGCATCATTAATTATTACTGTAACTTTTTTACTGTCTAATACCTGTTTCAAATAAAAAACTGTCTTAATTATTACTGTCTAACTTTTTTTTTTATGCAAATGTTTTTAAAATAAAAATAAAATCTTAAAATTTCCTATTTTAAAAAATAATTTTTTATTTTACTTTTTTATTATTGAAGTTTATCATGAATAAGTAAAAGACGTATTTATCTTTAGAATTTCGTCCATTTACTTGTTGAATTTTTTTCTTTTTCTTTTTTATTTAATAATATAATAATTAAATAATAATTTTAATAATAAAAAATAATTAAAAATAATTTTATTTCTTATTATAAAAAAATTTGAATGCCTTATTTTCATATTTAATAATTTAATGTTTATTTGTAATAGTAAAATATTCAAAAATGAATAAGAAACTTACAAATATAATAAAAAAATATTTTGGCCCATTTAGTTTTTGATGGAGTTTTTTTTTTCATTGGGTTTGATATATGTATCTTCATTAATGGGGTTCGTTGAATGACTTTCAATAAATAGGACAATGTTACATGATTGCTCATATTTTGCAATCATGTCTGTCTCGACTATTATGTTTTATTATCAAGAAAAATGTTTGAACATTTGTTTAGATTCGTATTGAAATTTCAAAACATTGATTAATTATCAATACGAGTTTTTGACAGTTAGGTAGTTGAACTAGAAAGGTTAAAAAATTATAGGCTAAATTACAGTTTATGTCCCTCAGTTTTGGTATTTTTACGGTTTTAGTCCCTCCATTTTCTTTTTAAACAGTTTTGGTCCCTCATCCCAATTTTGATCCAACTGTTCATGTACTGTTCATGTACGGATCATGCACTGTTCATGAACAAAATTGGGATGGGGGACCAAAACTGTTTAAAAAGAAAATGGAGGGACCAAAACCCTGAGAATACCAAAACAGGGGGACCAAAACTGTAATTTAGCCAAAATTATAATATCTTTTTGGCAAAATACCCTTTTTCATCCCTTAACTTTGACTCGGGGTCCATTTTGGTCCCTCAATTTTTAAAAAGTTCAAATAACTCCTTTATCTTTTAAAATGGTCTCACGTTTATCCTTTCGTTTGGTTCCGTTAGTTGTCTCATTATTTTATTATCTACGTGGCCTTTATGAATGCTGATGTGGATAATACAGTATTACATGTTTATATTATACAAGTCTCATTTGCACAGTCTCGTTTCCACAAAGTCTCATTTCTCTTTTCCATAGAAGACGAAAAGGTTCAAGAAGCTCTGGGAACAAAACCAGCTCTGGGAACAAAAACCATCTGTACATTGCAATCTGAAGGAAGAGTGAGGATTGACGCCACTGAATCACAACAGGTATGTCATTTAGGGTTCGTATTTAGGATTCGTATTTAGGGTTCGTATTTAGGGTTCGCTTTTAGGGTTCGTTCGTAAATCAGGGATGTTATTTTAGGGTTTGTTTGTTCTGATTCAGGGTTTTTAAAACACGATTTTTATTTAGGATTTGTTTGTTCTGATTCAGGGTTTTTAAAACACGATCTTTATTTAGGGTTTGCCTTGCTTCAGGTGTAATGGACGAGTTCCTGAATTTAACCATTCACCATAGTGGTGGATTCGTTGATATTAACAATGGTCATTATGAAGGAGGAGACATTGCAAAGTTGAGAACAGATGCAGACACGTGGGGTTATTTTGAATTTGTTGGTGTTCTTAAGGAGTTAGGTTATAAAGAGTTTGAGAGAATTTGGTACAGAGATCCTACTGAAGGCATGCTTGAATTAGTTGATGATAAAGGAGCCTTAGATATAGCTGATCTTTGCAGGGTGCATTTAAGGGTTGACATATATATTCAACACACAATAGCTGAGCCAGAATTTTGTAATATGCCTATAGAAGCAGAAGAAATGAATGTTGTGAGGATGAAGAGATTGTTGTGAGGGATAAGGATGATATTACACATGATGAAGAAGAGTTAATGTAAAAAATGTATGAGGAAGTGGCTGGTCAGGATGAAGCTAATGTTGTGAGGGATGAAGAGAATGTTGTGAGGGAAGAGGGAAATGTTTTGATGGATGAAGAGAATCTTGTGAGGGAAGAGGGCGCTGTTGTGAGGGATGAAATGAATATTGTGAGGGAAGAGGGCATTGTTGTGAGGGATGAATAGAATATTTTGAGGGAAGAGGTCAACATTGTGAGGGATGAGGACAATGTGGGAGAGGTGAATGATGGGTCTACTACTAATAGTGGAGATGATAGTGCTGATGAAAATTATGAGAGTGTTATGGAAGTGGGATTTGATGATTCATCTGATGGTTTTGATGATTTAGAGGAAGAAGATTTGGATGATCTTCTTGAAGATCTAGAGGGGGAACAAAGCAAACAACAATTGGATAATGATGGTTTGGAAGAGGAAATAGTAAATGACAGTGAGGAACTTGAAAGTGGTTGTGATAGTGAAGAAGGTGGTGTTAGAAAGAAAAGTTACCCAATGTTTAATGTGAAGAAGGACATGGCATATTACAAATGGGAAGTTGGAGTGTACTTTAGGTCAAAGGATGACTTCAAGGAAGCTATAACATCATATGCTGTGCAAAGTGGGAGAAATATGAGGTTTACAAAGAATGACAAAGTGAGGGTGATGGTTAAATGCAAGGATGGGTGTCAATGGGAAGCCTATTGTGCTAAATTGCCAAATGAAGAAACATGGCAATTAAGGAAATTGGTTGACAAGCATGAGTGTAGTAGAGAGTATAATGTGAAAATGTTGACCACTAAATGGGTGAGCAAGAGAATTCAAAATTCTCTGAAAAACAACCCAAGGATGAAGATTAAGGACATTAAGGCAAAGGATCAAAGGAAGTGGAATGTGGGTGTTAACAAGACTAAGGCTATAAGGGCAAGATTTAAAGCTAGAGATATGGTTGATGGATCTTTCTTAGGGGATTATACAAGGATTTATGATTATTGTCGTGAGTTGTTAAGAGGTAACCCAGGGTCTACTATCAAGATTAATGTTGATCCAGTCCCAGAAGGTAATGAGGACCAAATACCATATTTCAAAAGGTTGTATGTTTGCTTTGCAGCATGTAAGGAAAGCTTTAAGTTATCTAGACACATCATTGGTCTAGATGGCTGTTTTTTAAAGGGGTTATGTGGTGGGTAGATTTTGGCTGCAATAGGGAGGGATCCAAATGACCAGATGTTCCCAGTTGCATTTGCAGTTGTAGAAGGAGAGAACAGAGATAGCTGGACCTGGTTTTTGCGGTTGTTGATTGATGACCTATGTGGTCAAGAAGGGTGTTTGACATACACATTCATCCCAGACCAACAAAAGGTTATGGTTTATATTGTTTGTTCAGAATTATGTCTTTGGTCCTGAATTATGTTGTTTAGTTATGCATTATATTGTTATGTGAAATTTCAGGGTCTACTACTAGCAATGGATGAGCTTTTGCCAGGTGTTGAACAAAGATTCTGTGTGAGGCACCTTTATAATAACTTTAGGAAGAAGTATCCTGGTAAAATGTTGAAAGATGCTATCTGGAAGGCTGCAAGGTCAACATATGTACAAGCCTGGGAGAGAGAAATGAGGTCTATGAGACTTATTAGTGATGAGGCATATTTACATATGATGAAGACATCTCCAAGATTCTGGAGTAAATCACACTTTAAGGTAATATGAACTTGTAACTTGCTATAACTTGAAATATGAACCTGTTTGATAATATGAACATGTAACTTGCTATAACTTGAAATTTGAACCTTTACATATGCTGTGATCAGGTAACTAACAAATGTGATACTCTACTCAATAACATGTCTGAGGCATTCAATAGTGTGATCCTTGAGTCAAGGTCCAAGCCTTTAGTAACAATGCTGGAAGAGATCAGGACTTATTTTATGGAGAGATGGGCTAGGAATAGGATGAGGTTTGAAAATTTTCCTGATGATGCAGTGCTGCCAAACATCAGAAAACAAGTGAAAAAACAAGTACCTACACCAACACATGGATTGTAAGGTATAAATATGTTTGCCTAATTCTTGTATTTCATTATGCATGAGCTGTAATGTGACAATTGGTTATTCTATTGTGTATGATGTCTGATGAACATATTTTTGAAGTTAAGCATGTGCAAGATCCAGCTGACATGTTCACTGTGAACTTGAAAGACCACATATGTTCATGTAGGAAGTGGGAGTTGTCTGGTTTGCCATGTGTTCATGCATTGTCATGTATGAAGAGTAGGAACTTTAAATTTGAAGATTTCATTCCAGAGTACTATAGTAAGAGTAGGTACATTGCAGTCTACAAACTAGTTATATATTCCTGTGAATGGTTCAAACTTATGGGCAAGGACACAATACCCAAATATGCATCCTCCAAAGTACAGAAAGATGAAAGATGCCTGGAAGACCAAAGAAGAAGAGGAATCTTGAACAAGGAGAACTTGACGGGACTGACATAAAAATTAGGAGGACAGGTTTGATTGTGAAATGCAGTAGATGCAAGAAGTCAGTGCACAACAAAGCTACATGTAAGGTGATAGGGCCTGCACAGCCAACTAGTCAACAAACATCACAACAGACTCCTCAAGGGCATGCACATCCAAGTACTCAACAAACATCATAACTAACTACTTCACAGCCAGCTGCTCAACAAGTTACTTCACAGCCAGATACTCAACAAAGTCAAGCTACTTCACACGCTGCACAACAGAGTCAACCAGCTTCTCAGACATCCAAAACAAGACAAGGGCCTGCAAATAAGGCAACAACAAGCAAGGCAAAAAGCTGGGTGTGAGAAGGCCACACACTCCTTGGGTACCACCAGGACCAACCACAAGATTAGGTGCATCAAAACTTGGGCCAACAACTAGGAGGACAACACTAACAAAGAGAGCCACATCCAAGAAGAATGTCTAGCACTTTAGATTTTGTTTTGGTTAATTAGCACTTTTGGAACCACTTTTGGGTTTATGTAATTTGTCTGTTTTGGTTATTTAGCACTTTTGGAACCACTTTTGGGTTTATGTAATTTGTCTGTTTTGGTTATCTAGCACTTTAGATGTTGTTTATGAACATGTCTATTTGAACATGTAATCTGCTAGTCTTAAGTAATGTTGGAACCCAAACTGGTTTAATGCATCACTATTTTGAACATGTATCTTCAAGTCTTAAGTAGTCTTATGTAATCTTCAAGTCTTAATTGGTACATAATGCATAACTGGTTTAATGCATAACTGGTTTAATGCATAACTGTTTTGAACTGTTTTGGATGCATTATAAGTAGACAAAATCTATTGATTCCATTTGTTCAGAATTACAAGACTTTATTGGTACCAAACTAGTTCATAAAACTGGTACATAATTGCTTTCAATTTGTTCAAAATCTATTGATTCCATTTGTTCAAAATTACAAGACTTAATTGGTACATAATTGGTTCATAAAACTGGTACATAACTTCTTTCAATTTGTTCAAAATCTATTGATTCCATACTGCTTTCAATTTCTTCATAACACTGGTACATAACTGGTACTGAGAACCAGACAAACTGATACTCTTTCACTAACACATAACCTAATCCTTAAAAAAACAGGTTACAAACAAAATTATGACAATCATCAAGCTACATCATTTTCCAAAATTCATCATCTTCTTCAATTGACTCTGTATGTGATCAGTCTCTTTCCTTATTTCTTCAGTTGACATTCTCATTTTGACAACCTCCTCTTGTATGTGTTCAATATTCTTTCCAAGCTTTTCCAACCTAACCATCATGATTTGCCCTTTGTTATCTTCAGATTCTTCGCAGAACCACTCAAAAAACCCATACCCAGGATGCACAGGTCCCTACATGTCACACACATTCATGTTCAATTTCATAAATCTAAAAAACCAACACTCTGTGAACAAATAACTTACCTTAAAATGAGGGCACCCCCAAAATTGTCTTCCAAAACTCTTAGCCGTCTTTGCCCTTCGTAGAATGGCCTTATCTCCACAATAGCAAACCGGTTTCCATGGCAGATTCGCCGTCGTACAAAGCTGGGAGATCAAACTTTCATGGCTTCCTTGTAACATAGATGAAGAAGAAGTGGACGATTTCATTGTTCTGGAATTCTGGAAAACCCTAGAAGCCCCTAATTTCTTCACACGATGGTTCTTAATCTAGAAACCCTAGCCCCCAATTTGGTTTACGTTACTCTCTATAACATTCCTTTTAATGAAGGAGAAGAAGCTCCACGTCATATGCCACGCTGGCAACTCCAAACGGCCGTTTCCATGAATTAGACGGAAAGGATTTATGTGAGACCATTTTAAAAGATAAAGGAGTTATTTGAACTTTTTAAAAATTGAGGAACCAAAATGGACCCCGAGTCAAAGTTAAGGGACAAAAAGGGTATTTTGCCTATCTTTTTCTTTTTTTGATAAAAGAGAGGGCAAAAGTGTTAGAACAAGATTTGTTCTGATCAATATTCTTGTTTTGATGATAACAATATATGAATTTTGTATAAGACAATGTGGTACTCTAATCCTTTGCATTTTCCATTTCAGGAAATATATAAAGAGTATGCACAATTCAGCGCTCAGAAGCACTGACCCAGAAGGTTCTGGATGGCTACATCAGAACATGCTCTGGCAAGACATCAGAAGATGGTCAAGCAGAGTCAGAACATGGACTATGAAGCATCAGAAGAACATGAAGTCAGAAGCAGAAGCACTGATGTTCTGAATGGTATCACGCTCAAGCACTTCAAAGTCAAAAGACAAGAAGATGCTCACCAAGCTGATTGACTCTGATATTCAAACGTTGTATTCACAAATCTGAGTTCAGAAGCAAGTACAAGATGACAGGCTATTAAGTCTAATCTCTGACTAACAAAAGGAACGTTAGAAGCTATAAAAGGCAAAGTCAGTAAAAGCAGCAAAAGCATGGCTCGAGGTAGTTGACAAAAGTGTGAAACATTAAATGCAGCGTTGTACTATTCACGCAATGTATTAAATGCAACCCAACGGTCATCTTCTCAAACGCCTATAAATATGGAAGTTCTGATCAGAAGCAGCTAACCAACTCTTGCAAAAAATACTTAAACGCTGTCAACTTCAAAGCTCACGAACTTCATCTTCAACCTCACAAACTCTTGTAATATTTAGTGAGTGTTAAGCTTAGAACTTAAGATAAATATCACTGTTGTGATTATAGCTTTCTAAGAAGCAATTCAAACTATTGTAAACTTTATTTTACATTGATTGTAAAAGGTTCCTAGAGTGATCAGTTAGATCAGTAGACTCTAGAAGACTTAGAGGTTATCTAAGTGGTGATTTCCTAGAGTGATCAAGTTGTGATCAGTATACTCTAGAATACTTAGAGGTTATCTAAGTGGAAAACCATTGTAATCAGATTAATTAGTGGATTAAATCCTCAGTTGAGGTAAATCACTCTAAGGGGGTGGACTAGAGTAGTTTCGTTAACAACGAACCAGGATAAAAATAATTGTGTTCATTGTTTTTATCTTAAGAGTTTTTAAAGTCACACTTATTCAAACCCCCCTTTCTAAGTGTTTTTCTATCCTTCAAAAAGCCCAAGTGCAAAAACAACTAAAAAGAAACTAAACAAGGGGTGGAACCCCCTATGCATCAAAAGCTATAAGAGCACTTAACTCCAAAGGACTATCTACATAGAAACGAAAGTCACTATTGTGTTGTAAGGTTAAGTTGGCCATTGCGTTTACGCAAAGGTTGGCTTCCATACATAATGTTCAACGATGATAACCCATATGAAACCTACTTTATGATTAGATCATATAAAAAATGACTTAGATGATCATTGTATCTTTGAAATACATAAATGAGAAGTAAATATAGGAACTTAAGATCCACTTGTTTTACTTATGGTCATTGATCAATTTATAAAGATGTTTGTTAGACTTTAATTGATGTAATTTTATTTTATGTTTATCTCTTATATTGTGTTGTAACTATAGTAGAAATTGTGATGTAGCTTATTGTTCAAAAGCACATGTTTCTCCTGGATGTAACTCTAATGGAACTTATCCACCAAGAAAAATAGATTTTTTTTTAAATGTAGTATATATTTAGGAAAGAGATGATTATTTTTACTTGTTTGAAAGAGTAGAAAGTAATAGTTATTGATATTAAATGACAATCACAATTGTCCAATGTATTAATAAAAAATAAAAATGAGACTTAATTACACTTTTGGTCCTTCTATTTTTAATTTTTTGAAGTTTTTGCCTCCATTTTAAAATTCAGGTTTCAAGTCCCTAAACTTTATCTCACTTGAGATTTTCCTGGTCTCCTCCACATGGCTGCTTTATTAATGACGTGGCATAAGACCTGTGCTTTTAGGTCATTTTTTAAATTTTATTTCATAAAGTAATTTTAAATATTAAAAATCATTTTCATTTTTTAAAAATCATTTTTTTTTTTATTTTCCTATTAACTTAAATAAGAAATTGGGAACCCCTAATCTTCATTCGTTCCTCATTTGTTTCAATCTCTCCAGTCTCTTCTCAACATCGTTGTTAGGGCACGACAGTTCTGGGAAAAAAGTGAAACTTTTCCATGGAAAGCGCTCAACACGAATTTGAAGATGACGAATGGGCAAGTCAAATTTTGCTTAAGGTATGCATTATTGTCTCCTTTGGAACGTATTATTTAATGCGAGTTATATCTTGAACTGTGTGGTCCACCATATTTATATGTGTTGTCTGTGGTCCAACATGTTTCTTTTTGTATGTATGAGGTCCACCATGTAGGTTAACTTATTAAAATCGTATTTGCAAATTTTTTATTCATTCTCAGGCCAAGTCAAGAGACCAAAGTTAGGTTAAAACTCCAACATAGGGGTAGATTTGTAACTGAACCTGTAAAGTTGTATGTTGGTGGAGAGGTAACTGAAATGGACTGGAAGTGGGATGTCGATTACATGTCTTACATGGATATGGAGACATTGATTAAAAGCCAAGGTTATGTAGACATTAATAATATGTGGTATAGGAACCTTGTATTAAGATTTTATCATGGTCTTAGGGCATTAAACAATGATAATGATGTGCTTCAGTTTTCCCAAGATGTTGTAGACACGAGCTGATTGATGTTTATGTTGAGTACAAAGTGTTTGTACCCCTTGAGATTGTGGATCCAAGTGAAGTAGATAAAGTCATTGATGATGATGATGGTGTAGAGATTATTGGTGTGAATTTGCCTAATGACCTTCATGATTTGAGTGAACACAACTTTGAAGATGTTAATGTCTAACCTGATGTGAGTGATGGAAACTTTGAAGATGTTAATGTCCAACCTACCTGTGAAGATGTTTAATGTTCAACCTGATGTGACTAAGAAAAACTGCGAAGATGATAATGTCCAACCTGATGTGAGTGACAAAAACTGTGATGATGAGCTCAGTGAAGATAGTGACCTTTGTGAGGATAGTGAAGAATGTGAGGATATGGATTGGACCAAAGTTCTACCTCCTGAGAAATTAGGTAAGGAATCTAGTGGAACCAAATTGCAACATAAAGATGTAGGTGATGAATATGAGGATCATTTGTACACACCCCCTGGAAGTGATGATGAAGAAGATGTGGAAAAATACCCAACATATAAGAGTGTTGAGGGATATGCTTTCAAATTAGGAATGATGTTTACAAACAAAGAAACATTAATATATGCAATAAAAGAATATGGAATGGAAAATCAAAAAAATGTATGGGTTAAGAAGAATGATGCTAAGAGGGTTGTAGTTAGGTGTATAGGTGGTTGTAAGTTTCACCTAAGGATCAATAAGAGGAATGGGAAACAATATTGGCAAATTGTTAGTTATGAAGATGAGCATACATGTTACAGAACTACAGATAAAAAAATGCAATGACAAGATGGCTTGCTAAAAGGTTTGCACATGTGCTAAGGCACAGTCCTTATATCAAGCCATCTGGTCTAGTAGTTGAAGCACTTGTGAGGTGGGGAGTAAATATATCATTTGATCAAGCATACAGGGAAAAAAGGAAGGCATTGAATCTTATTCAAGGTGCATGACTTGACCAATTTAATCACTTGAAGAGTTATGCAGAGAAATTATTGAAGTCAAATCCCAAGAGTACTGTGGTTATAAAACGTGTAGAAAATAATGGATTTCATGTGTTTGAGAGAATATACATATGTTTGGATGCTTGTAATTTAGGATTTGCCAACAGTTGCAGGCCACTGATTGGCTTAGATGCTTGCTTTTTAAAGGGGGAAGTGGTGGTCAATTGATGTCAGTTGTTGGTAGAGATGCTAACAACCAAATCTATCTAATAGCATATGCAGTGGTTGAAGTTGAGACCAATGATTCATGGAGTGGTTCTTGCATCTACTTCTATAAGATTTAAGTGCATTCAACCAAAGAGCTTAAGGTTTCATTTCTGATCAACAGAAGGTATATGACTTTATGCATAATGGCTTTTGTATTTTGTTAATGTAATTCATTCTATATTATTAATGATATTTTACATTACATGTGCTAGGTCTTAGTTCCTGCTATTAGGGGTGGGAATAGGCCAGACCGACTAACATGGACCTACAACCTAGCCTACACAGGCCCAGGCCAGACTTTTTTTCAAATAGAAAAGGCCTAGGCTTTTTTAAAAGCCTATTTAGCTAAAAAGGCTAGGCCATACAAAAAGCCTTTTAAGCCTAGTAGGCTAGCCTATTTAAATATATATGAATAATTTAAATATTATTATAATATTGTATTCATACTTTAAATTAAAATACAAAAATCAAGCTTAGTCATTTCGATGAACGGATGAAAATTAACTGCAAAAACTTTATGAACAATGCCGTAAGTTATTCTCTCAAGTTCTCTCAAACAAATAGTATAAAAAATAATGTTAATTGGTAAACTTGAATAAGTAAACGCAAATAAGCATTTAGTCTTGTTGATCTTTTAATTTGTTAGTCTATTTAAACATTAGTTAAATTTCTTATAATGCTCAAATAAAATAGGCTTTTATGTAGGCTCTTAACCCAAACAGGCTTTCGAAAAGGCCAGGCTTAGGCCTAAAAATAAGCCTTTAATAGGCCACAGGCCAAGCTTAGGATTTGAAATTTTTGACAGGACAGGCTCAGGCTTGGCAAAGCCTAGCTCTGCCCAGCCTATTCCCAACCCAATTGCTATACAAGAATTGAGTGTCCATGTGGTGTAACACCCCCAAAAATCTTGATTAATTAATTAGTTAATTAATTAACGGATTTAGTGTGAATATATGAGTCATGTGATTATTTGTGATGTATTGGTGATTATTTGTGATGTATTGGTGATTATGTGATGTATTAGTGAATATGATGTGTTAAGATGATGTGTTGTGGGGTAGAGCAAATTAAGATGATTATTTAAATAATATTTAGATAATTAGTTAGAATTATTCTAATTAGTAAAATAGATTAACGTTAGTGTTAGAGATGATAAGGGTAAAGTAGTCAATTGTAAGAGGTTAAGTGAGGGCAAAAAGGAAAAAGCCATATTAGGGGTTTGTTAGCTGATAATTTCGACAGTAGCTGGGTCGAAAGAAAATAGAGTATTTTTTGTACTCTGGGCTTTCAATTTGATAAGATTAGGCAAAAGCCCAATTTATCAGGGTCAAATAGAGTTGTATTCGTTGGCAGATTTAAATTTGAAGTCTTTCGAGTCCAACACGTTGAATATTTGGTGCTTACAAGAGGAAAGAGTTTGAATTTAAATCGAAATGATTTATTCGTCGAAGACGCGTGGAAGCTGCTTATTTAAAAAAAGCCATGCAAACGTCGAACGTGGAACATTTTTAGAGGAAGACCATTAGGGTCGAAATTAGTATAAATAGGAGTCTTAATGTTAGGATTCTGTTTGCTCATTTTGTACAAGTCACTCTATACTCAAAGTACCAACATAGAGAAAAGAGTTGCAGAGAATGTACGTATAAGAAACATCATTGTTTTCTTTTTAACATCATTTACTTTACAAATACAAAGCTCTTTACATTCCTTTAGAATTCCTTTACTTTGCAATTGAAGTCTTTACTTTTCAAATCATTTACATATTTTTATGTCTCTTTAATTTCCAATCGAAACCTTTATTCTAGTCATTTAAATCCTTTAGTCGAAACTGCTTTAGTTTACATTCTTCTTAGTTATAACATTTAATAAAGCTGTAATCTCTTCATCAACGAAGTATTCTTGTTGGAATATGAATCCCATTATAAGAGTAAAATTCTAGATACATGTCCTAGGATCAATCTAGTCGATCCTGTAAGTTACCAAAACATTTAATTTGGAAGACTAGCAGTTGTTTGCCAGAAATCATTATAAATAAATTGGCATGCCCAGTGGGACAGTGTTAGGGTTTGTAAATTTACATTTTCTTCGATTGTGAATATCTATATTTCATTATAAAACCAGTGTAATGTACCTTTTGTTATTGTTGTATGAACCTTAGAAGTGGTAGAATAGCCAGCAGTAATCAACCAATACCCAAAACAAAGTACACAAGAAAGATGGTTAACACAACTAGCCATGGCAGGGAACAAAATCCTTCACAGGGATCAAGCACAATCGTTGCAAGTTCGACTAATTTATCAACTGAAATCTGTAGTTCACAGGCACCTGCATCCACAGGCTCCATGACCACAAATAATTCGACAACCATGCCTCTTTCGAGCGCAGCAAGTATACCGTCGAATACACACACTGAGCCTATTTTGTCATATGTTGGAACCCAAGCCCAGCCTTCGACCTCTAGGCCTCCAGGGTATGAAACATTTAGGCCATGGAGGGACCAGCCTCAATATGGAATACCAACCACTTTTAGGCAGGGTTGCATAATAATACATCCACATATACGCAGCCTGCAATGACAACCTTTTCACCTATTCAAACATTTGGTTCTGGTATGAATAATGTGGGTCTAAATACCCAAAATTAAGGATTGTCAACCCAAATGCCTACACTGACAACGAACAATCAAGTAGCATTTAGGAAGCAAATGGATGCTAGTAATCATGACATGGTATGAGTACTAGCCTGAGAAATGAGTATCATTTTCTCTCCCCTAATTCAAAATGTTAATAGGACCAATCAAGAAAATACCCAAACCTATTAGCAAATGTCAGCGCAGATGGCACGCATAGCAGATTTCTTTGGTGCCCCTGAAGCACTTATTTGATGTAGGCAAAACCAGTTAGTGATTCAAGAGGAAGAACCAACCATTAACCAGGTTCGACCACCTAGACATGGTGCTTATGAAAGAGTCATAAGGGCAAGGGTACAACAAAAGGGGATTCGACGTGATGTCTATGAATAACAACCTAGGAGAGTGATAATGGTTGATAGAGATCAAGATGCAGACGAAGTAGTTGATAGGATTAGATAAGTGATAAGTGCCAAAATATCGTTATTTTGAGTATATTATTGTGGCACTTATCGATTCTATTCATTAAGAATTTGTAATAAAATCCAAACTTTTATGTAAATATTCACATAATTGAGTTTTGATTCATTTTATGTACCGTTTGATAATTTTTCCTTTGTTTTATAGGTATTTATGCATATCAGAGCCTCGAGGAATAAAGTGTCGAAGTTACGGCTTCAATTTCGCAATTTTGGAGAAATAAAATGGAAATTATGCATAAAGCTCGCTAAGCGGACTCCAAGTGCGCTTCCATGAACTAAAAATAGAAAGATGCAGATTTTTTGAGCTCGCTGAGCGAGCTGAGCCCGCTGAGCGAGGCTAGCTCGCTAAGCGAGATGCTTTTACTATACTAGATATTTTGTGTAATAAGTGCAGCTTGGTGAGCGAGCCTGCGTAGAATTTTGTTTATATTCTCTTCATTTGAGACATTTTAGGTTATGGGGTTTTGGGGATTTTGCTCCCAAACTTCATCACCTTCATTCTTAGGGAGAATTATCTTAGAAAACAACACTGGGTCATGCACTTGGATGATCAAAGGTGGATTTCTCATTAATCGGAGCTGACAATCCGTGAGATGTTTGGTTTATCTCTTCTCTTCTATGTGTATGTCTTTTGTATTGGGTTTTATTTGTATATTTATTCGAATCTTATGTATATTTATCGCCCATGGCATTATATAAAACTTGCTTTATAAATCTGTGTTGATTGTTATCTTTGATTTTTGCTCTATGCTCGGGATTTGGGTTGCTTTAGAGATAAACTTCTTGAATCCTTATCTAGGATGATTATCTGTTAATTTCTGAACTCTAGTGATAGATTTAGAGCTAACAATCACTTGTGTATCCGTTCTTAATGCTTTCGTGTTTGAGTGGCGCGAGAGATCGCCGACGCGAGAATATGGATGTTCTCGTGACTTTGCGTTAGATATAACCTTGGTTGTGAGTTGATCTCGTAGGTGCTCCAGAGATGGACACTGATGTGAGAGATACGTGATGACATAGACGAGTATCGTAGGTTGAGTATAAGTGGTCGATAAGTTTAAGTTTGTGAGAAGTAGATTATATGCAATGCTTGATAAATCTTATCTTTCCGAAGAGTGAATTGTTTTGTGTTAATATTTACTTGTCCATTTTTACACTTTTGTTCATTCAAACCCGAGCTCGAAACCATAGAAACCGTAGAATGGCATTCTCACCATCTCTGTGGACACGATAAATTTCGGATAAATATTTACAAATCTTTTGTTGCTTGCCCTGTACACGCATTAACAACAAGATAATATGATGGTAGAAAATAACTTGACTACCATGATCGAAAGAATCATGGCCCAAAGTGGTCTAAATACAAGGCTTAAAAGGCCAAATTATACATCTCCTCTGGCAGAATATATTCTGCAAACTGAGCTGCCAAGGGGTCACAAGGTCCCTAAGTTCACAAAGTTCTCAGGAGACACTAGTGAGTCCACTGTCGAACACATAGCCAGATATTTGACTGAAGCAGGGGATTTAGCAAACAGTGAGAACTTAAGAATAAATTATTGAAGGATAGAAAAACACTTAGAAAGGGGGGGGGGGGTTGAATAAGTGTAGCTTTAAAACTTGTAAGATAAAAACAATTTGCACAATGATTTTTATCCTGGTTCGTTGTTAACTAAACTACTCCAGTCCACCCCCTTGGAGTGATTTACCTCACCTGAGGATTTAATCCACTAATCACACGAGATTAGAATGGTTTTCCACTTAGACAACTTCTAAGTCTTCTAGAGTATACTGATCACAACCTGATCACTCTAGGAACAATCTGCTTAGATACCCTCTAAGACTTTCTAGAGTATACTGATCCACAACCTGATCACTCTAGTTCTTACAACTTAATGTAAACAGATTCTAAGAGTTACAATGCTTCTAATAAAGCTATTATCACAACTGTGATTTTCTCTTAAGTTTAAGCTTAATCTCACTAATGTATTACAACAGCAATGTAGTGAGTTTGATGAAGTTTGAGAGCTTTTGATTTGAACAGCGTTTCAGCGTTTTTGGATCAAGTGTTATGTTCAAAGTTCGTAACCTTGCTTCTCATCAGAACTTCATATTTATAGGCGTTTGAGGAGATGACCGTTAGGAGCATTTAATGCTTTGCGTATTCCGTACATCATTGCATTTAATGTTTCACTCTTTTATCAACTACCTCGAGCCTTGCTTTCGCCGTGTCTACTGACGTTGCCTTTAATAGCTTTCAACGTTCCTTTTGTCAGTCAGCGTAGCCTGCCAACTAGTACTTGCTTCTGATCTGACGTTTGTGTAAACAACGTTTGAATATCATCAGAGTCAAACAGCTTGGTGCAGAGCATCTTCTTGTCTTCTGACCTTGAAGTGCTTCTGAGCGTGATGAGAACTTCAGTGCTTCTGCTTCTGATCTCAAGTTCTTCTGATGCTTCCATAGACCATGTTCTGATTCTGCTTGACCATCTTCTGATGTCTTGCCAGACCATGTTCTGATGTTGCATGATGAACCTTCTGAGTCAGTGCTTCTTGCGCTGATTTTGTGCATACTCTTTATATAATTCCTGAAATGGAAATTGCATAGTATTAGAGTACCACATTATCTCATACAAAATTCATATACATTGTTATCATCAAAACTAAGAATATTGATCAGAACAAATCTTGTTCTAACAATCTCCCCCTTTTGATGATGACAAAAACATATATAAATGATATGAATTTGCAATCAGAATATCAGACGGCTAAAGACAATTACACAGCTATAGCATAAGCATATAAACATAGTGTGTGAATATGTCTCCCCCTGAGATAAATAATCTCCCCCTGAAATAAATACTGGAAGAAATTTATAAATAAAGGACTTCCCTGAGTATTTTCCATTTCAGTTGAGACGATCACTGTAGCGGGGAAAATCTGAGATCAAAGCCATGGGATTGACTCGACTCAATATTTTAGTGAAAGTCGCCACCGCGCTTTATTGTTTCCAAGGGAAAAGGGAAAAGAACGAAAAAACCCAAAGTTTGTTTTTAAAACAAAAAGAAGAGATCTAAGGTACGGGTGTTGATTATACAAGGGGAAGGTTTTACGCACCCCTCATATCTGTGGTACTCCACAGGAACCTTTTTGAAAATTTGTGTTGTGTGTGTGCTAAAAAAAGGTTTGTTTTATTTTTAAAATAAGCTCGGCAAAGCATTAAGCCTTGTGCCTACATACCTCCTCGGTGCAATGGAGAAGTCAGAGCTAATGTAGTTCCGCTTAAAGGGAAAACGTTTTAAAAAACGAATAAACACTTTATCGTCATCAGAGAGAAATACTCAGCCGTGGATTTTGAGCATGAGAATAAATGAGTTCTTTGCATCGCAAATGAAAGAAGGGCTCCAACTCGGATAAAATCAACGAGTATGCCACTAGCTCTCTCACGCGGAAAAGATCTCATTATATCAATCAATTTCAAAATCGTAGGGGTATCGCTACTCGGTTCTACAATTAGTCGTGTCTAAACTTTTGAAGAAAAAGGCCACTAAGGGCAAAAGATATTTTTTAAAGAAAGGTTTTGAAAAGATTGCAAACATAAGAAGGTTTTTGAAAAAGGGAGAAGATTTTGAAAATTAAAGAAGTGGGAGGATATGAAGAGGCTATCCTATTGCGTAAAATAAAAGCTAAGGAAAGAACGGTCTAACCGAAATAAGAAGCCAACACTTGACATTGTGAGTCAAGGTAGATTTCCCATCCTTTGGAATATCAATACTAAGCCAACATTACCACTCGGGGATCCAGATGAATTTATTATCTTAGCACCATTTTGCATTAAGCACATTAAAATTCTGACGAAAATCGGGCAGAGTAACGGCTGTTTTTGGGTAAAATCCTTATGTCAATGCCTTGGAATTAACTATCAAGGGCTTTCAAGGAAATACCTGCACATACAAATAGACAACAATCCAATGCCAGACAGACAGAATAACAACAGAGTAACAATATCATAAGGGTCCAGAGGTACTAAGTCCATAAGTGCGAATCTCCAAAATGCTAGGGATAATAACCAATAGTCCGAAAGAGAGCTTTAAGTGTTTTTTTAGATTTTAGTTATTTATTAGTGTTTTAGCATAAAAGTAAAGTATGGTCCAAGCGGACAAAAAGAAAATAGCGGAAACATAAACAATACGTCCAAATGGACAAAGAAAAAATAGCGGAATATAAACGTCCAAATGGACAAAGAGAAAATAGCGGAAACATAAACATGATGAAATGATAAAATAAAGCAATAAAGCGAGAAGTAAAGAGCGGTATGATAAATTGCGGAAATTAAAGTCAATTGTTAGATGTTAAAGATAACCATCTTGAAACTTGTCAAGTATGTTATCAAAGTTAGTAATAAAGATCGATGGTGAGTGAAGGATGTTCTCGGATTTAAATTCAATGGACATTTATCAGAAGCTTGATAAAATCATAGCGACTACACGATAAACCTCCATAAGTCTTAAATCAACTGCATACAATTCTCTTCCATATTTGATCTTTTTTGATTCGGGACACGAAATATTGCGCTATGTTAAGCAGATCGCCAAGTGATTTATGTAGAAATCACCCTACAACGAGGCCGGTCAAAACTTTATGTGCTAATGCATGCGAGAGAAGCAATATATAGATCATTCTCCGAAAGCAATACCGCACGAAAAGAAAATAAGGAGCGATCTAGTCTTTACCAAGAATCTATAAGAATTCTCAAGGTGTTAAGACTTTCATCGATCAAAAGGAAAAAGAGAAGAAGAAGAATGAAAATGCATAAAGTAAAATCAACTCACACTATCATTAATATCATTCATCTAATATTATGGATTTGGTCATTTCAAACCTATCAACATCCTAGATCCAATGATATTAATGAAGTAGAGGAAGAAGAATAAAGTCATAAAAGATAATCAACTCACACTATCATTAATATCATTCATCTAATATTATGGATTTGGTCATTTCAAACCTATTAACATCCTAGATCCAATGATATTAATGAAGTAGAGGAAGAAGAATAAAATGCACAAAAGATAATCAACTCACGCTATCATTAATATCATTCATCTAATATTATGGATTAGGTCATTTCAAACCTATCAACATCCTAGATCCAATGATATTAATGAAGTGGAGGAAGAAGGAAGCCAAAACAAGCATAAAAAAGGCAAAAAAAGCATTCTGCCTCACTGGAAATCGATTTACCTCTGTAGGAAATCGATTTCCTGAGTGCAGAGTTCAAATTTGGCTTAAAAACAAGGTGGAAATCGATTTCCTATAGAGGGAAATCGATTTCCTGCGCGCAGCTTTCAAAAAAATAGCATTATGAACCATAAAACTTGAATTAGGCAAAGATACAAACACCTTATGATCACATATCAATTGGAGCACGAATTTTCCATCACTTCACCATCAAATAGGACCAATATAGCATCAAAGATGCATCACATACAAGCACAAAAGAATCACATTATGATGGATGAATAAGGATGAAGAAAATTACCAAATCTTGAACAAAACTTTAGATCTACTTCAAGAATCACCAACACAAATCTTGATCTCTCAACAATTGAAGAAAAAAGAGTGAAATGGATGGTGGCTTAGCTCAAAGTTTATGAGGTTCAAGATGTGACTCACAAACTTTATGAAAGAAAAAGAGCTTTAGTGAATTTGGTAAGGATGAGGAGAGAAATTGCAAGGGGTTTGTTGGCTCTCAAAGCTTGTGAAATGAGAGAGTAGAGGTCTCTATTTATAGAATTGGAGCAAGAGTAGTGGCAAATTGGTCTTTTTGTGTTTGGTAATTAATTTGTGGTTAATTGGTATTTAAGTGGAATTTAAATGGTAAAAATGGTAAAATGGGGTTTAAGTGGGTTTAATGAAGGGAATTAATTTTGATGAGGTGGAAAATTGGTAAAATGACAAAAATGATCAAAGAAAATGTGATTGGTGCCAAAATGATGTCATGCTTCCCTCTTTTTTTCAAATTTCTTCCAGGGAAATCGATTTCCTATATGGGTAAATCGATTTCCATAGTGAAATTTTCAAAAATCCATTTTCTTGCACTGTTTTGATTTTTGCCCGATCTTTTACCTGCAAAACACAAACAAAGGAAACAAAAATTCATATTTTTGGATTTTGGTTAGTATAAAATAAATTAAAAGCTAAAAGTGCTTGATGATTCCCCTTAGAGACAAAATGATACCTCAAGATTGTGATCTTGATTGATGATTGAAATGCAAATGATGTATGATCTTAGGGTCAAAAATTGGGGTATGACAATCACATATGCTTAATTCTTCAGAACATTCATAGCTTCTGATTCTTGCTTCCATAGGACAGCTTCTGAGCTTGAATTTCTTCTTGAATCATTCCATGCTAGATTGTATCAGAACATTGTTGAATGTACTAGAGCATCATCAGAGCATCTCTACATCCTGAAACGTTACAGAACAAACTAAACAACAAAAGTCAGAGCATGAATGAATCATAACATAAAATATGTATCAGAATATATAATATGTATCAGAGCAAAAACAATAATGTTTCAGAGCATATTTAGAACTAAAACATGCATCAGAATATCATAACATTCTTCCTTCTTGCTTCTGATCTTGAAGCTTCACAGCACTCAGCTTGCTTCAATTTTCATGAGCTTGATTCCATACAGAATTGCTTTTCTCCATGTCTTTGCTTCTCATGTTGAGCTGTTAAGAAGATCTTCACTTCCTGCAAAACACTCAAAGACACAGAACTTGCAATTTCTTGTTAGAAATGTGGAGACTTTCTCCCAGCAACTGATAATATAAATCAGATCATTTATCACATTTTCTCCCCCTTTTTGTCATAACATCAAAAACGCAAAAGATTCAGATGAAAAACAAAACAATATGAGAGAAAAGAAGATAATTTTCATTGATAGCAAAAGAGAATTATCAGAAAGTACAAGGAAGATGCATAGAAAACAGATGCAAGAAATAAAGAGAAACCACTAAGACACAAAAGGACTAAGACGACCCTAGCTTAGACATAATCTTGGCCAGCATGTCATGAATCCCAGCATTGCTCTCAGTCTGCCTCTCCATGAAAGAACGGAACTCAGCATTGGTGTCCTCTTGCTTGTTCATACGAGAAGCTAGCTCAACTTGGTTCTTCTGAATAACCTCTAGAGTCTTCACCAGAAGAGAGGGTCCACCAGAAGAAGCTTCACAACTTCTGTCCAGAGGGACAGCATTCTGAACTGCAGCTTCCATTGTTAGATCATCATCTTGATTTTCCTCAACAGGAATAGTCCCAGCAGGATGATCTTCAGCATCAGCTTCTCCCATATCAGCATCTTCTTCATACTCAGGAGCAGGAAGATCAGAATCTCCATTTTCAAGAGCTTGAAGAATGGCAACAAGATTCCTTGGGGCAGAAGGACCTTCAACTTCTGGCGGGTCAACAACTTCTGGAATGACCAAATTGGGGTCCTCCTCAGAAGGATGTTCCCTCAGAAAGTCAAACAACCACTTGAAGTCTCCAGTCAGAACTGGATACCTAAGTCTCCAGACCACAAAATCCCTGCAAGGATTGGCTTCCATTTCCGCAGAAATTCGCGCTTCTACAAGTTCATCAATGAATTTCTTCTCTTCAAAGTAATATCTCCCTCCAAGACGATTGAACCAGAAGTCTTCATAGTTCCTTAGAATTCCACAAGGTCGTGGAGCAAGTTCTACACAAATTTCCTGAAGTTCTTCAAAATAAGCATCTGCTTTTCTTCGGAAGATTCTCCAGAATTTTCGCATAGCAACATCATTTAATCCAGCATTTTCAACTATTCTGAGAGTGTCAAAGACTCTTCTGACATTCCTCTTTACCATTTCATAGATTACACCAATAGGGTATGCTCGGTGGGAGTTTATTTTGGCTATGGGAGAATCTGGGTTTGGGACAGAATAGGGTTGAGGCTCTCTATCCAAATGGAAGGATGATTATGCTTCTGTTTACGTTGATTTCCGGTAAACAACCGCTAGTCTTCCAAACTATAATAAATATGATTTGGTTACTCACAGGATCGACTAGATTGATCCTAGGACATAGTCAAAAAGGTTGTTATTCATGATAGTTCGAATTATGTCTATGATTGATGTGTCTCGAAATAAGAAATACTTAAACAAAGAAATAAAGATTAGCAATCACCTTGTTATACACGTAAATATAACACCAGTGAAAAGTGAGTCAAAGACAAAATATAAGACAAAACTGTAAAAGTGCGAGAATCTTAAAGTGCAGAAAAGTTAAATGCTTCGAAGATAAATGACATGAAAATAAAGAGCGCAGGAATGTAAATGACAGAAAGTAAATGAAACGCAGTAATATCGAAAGATACTTGAATAAAGGAAAATACACATGTATTTAAAATGGTGTTGGTGTCATACGTACATTTCTCAGCGAACTCTTTCTCTTAACACTTGATACTTGAGTAATATGTGAGTGATTTGTACAAAATGAACACACGGAATCCTAATACTAAGACCCTTATTTATACTAGTTTCGACCCTAACGGTCCTACACTAATCTAATGCCACGTTGCCCGCAGAAAATCCAGGGACGCCATCTGTCTTCGTGCGGTTACATAAACTACTTCGAAATTCAAATCATCCCGCCTGAATCTCCCTTCGACGCATGGCAACATAATCAAAGTTGAGAATGCCACGAAACCACGCTAAGCTTCAGTACTTCGCATATTTCGCAAAAAACGTCTAAGTCCCAAAGACTATTCTTTTCGAATTTAACTTCAGTGCTAACTATCTTTGTTCCATCTTAAACATCATTCTCGAAGCATGGCCATCAGTAGCCATTTTTATCTTCAAAGATGATCATCAGTAACCATCTTCCTTTGAATTCCAAATCTTCGAAGGACATTCTTCTCAAACGAAATCTTAAGCTAACAAATTGCCCCCAATAAATGCCTGTTTCGAAAAACAAGAGAAATAGGCGTTTCTTGTTGTAATAAGATTTCGTTTTAGAGTTCCAAGACTATTGACTGACGTCATAATCATTTATGACTCTGTTTCCAAAACGTCTTGTCATTTTCAAAGATGTCTACTCATAACTTACATTCCCACGTTCTGGTCTTACTTCATGATCATTACTCCTACATACTAGGAGTAAAGCTAATAACTATTCGACCGCCGTTGGATTAAATCAACGCATGCCGCGTGTCTCTTGGCTTTTACCCAAAAGATTTGAAAGGGTTTCCGTTAAACCTTTAAATACCTGAACTCACACTCTCATATAACTTTCACCTTTATTTCCTCATTCTTTCCACAGAAAAGAACGTCTCTGGTTACATTCAAACCCATTTCCCAAATCAAACTTACTCATGGCGTCTTCCTCAAATGTTCTTCAACCCGCTTTGAAACTTCAGAAATCTACACAGATGGGGGATCAAGAGTACATACCAAACCCAAATACTGCAGAAGTGCGCGCCGTTTATGCTTCTCAGGTAATCATTCCCTTTGAACTTTCTGGAAAAACTCATGCCTTCATGGGTCCTTTACTAGGAGAAACTAACTCCTCTCTGAATAAATTCTTTCCTGCTTATTATAAAACTAGGCCTTTAGTTAGTAAGAACAAAATAGATGAAGATGGCCGTCCTATCTTAGCAGATCCTGATGGTGCAGAAGATACTTCGACCGTAACCCCTTCAGCCCTAGAGAAAATTAGGTTAAACTATGTAACCAATTTTGTGAAAGTTTTTAGGTCAATTCCCTTACCAAAAGACCCTGAATTGTACTATGCCTGGCTAGCAAGAGTAGAGAAACACAAGGCTTCTTTCTGGAAACAACTGGGAATTTATGACTTAATCCAATTATCTAAAACAGGTTTAGAATACAACCAAACCATGTTAGTAGCATCAGTTCATTTCTGGGACGCTTCCCATAACACTTTCCATCTTCCATGTAGAATGGTCACCCCCACTCTTTTCGACATAGCTGCTATCACGGGGCTTCGACCAACCGGAGAGACTTTTGACCCCAATGTCATGGATACCGATACCATTAACTTTAGAGAAGCAACAGTTACTTATAATGCGTTCATTCAACAATATCATGACGAGAATAATGAGGTAGTCTCGGACGAAGAGCATGTTGATTTCTTAGCATTATGGCTCTCGAGGTGCGTTTTCTGTTTTAGGTCCATACAGGTAGCAAAGAGGAATCTTTGTATGGCCAATCAACTACATGCTGGGACACAACTAAACCTGAGCCAGTTAATTCTAGGGTTTCTCTATGAGAATCTAGGTGAAGCAACAGACCTCATTAAGAGTTATGAATCAGGGTCTCTGCTCTTTGCTGGTCCTTTCTGGTTTCTGCAACTGTGGCTTAATGCTACTTTCGAAGCTCACCTCCCATTTCGAGGTACTGTTAACGAAGAAGACCCAAACATCAAAAATCGAGCTGTAGAAGGAACCAGGTTGGCTTTGCTAACTCCTAAAGAAGAAACTGGGAAGCTTCGTGAACATTTTTTAGCATATGTCATGATGTTTACTCAGTGTTATCAATTTAGCCCTTAAATGGCTCCATTCGTACAAAGGACAGTGGGTCCTGAATGGTTCACTCGAAGGTTTCCAGCAATGTCCCCAGATCAACAAACTGAATCCGTGATTATTTGGGAAGCTTTTCTTACCCCAAGGCTATTCTATCACCGTCTTCGACCCTCCAAAGGCCAATGTGTTCTTCTCTGCTACCAACCAAATCTGGTATCGAGACAATTTGGATTGGTTCAAATAAAACCCAAATGCCTGTATGAGAAAAGGAACCATATGTGTCTACATACTTTGTATCTAGCTGAAGATGAGTGTGAATCAAAAATCGCCAGATACACTGGTGTTACCAATCTCTCTCCTGTTCCTTTCGAACCTGCCTTTTATTCTACTCCAGATTTCCAACAATGGTGGATGGACTATTACACCATGCAAATCTTCGATGCTGAAAGTCTTACTCGCGAACTAACTGAAGCTTTTGCTGATGTGCAGGAAAACTTTCGCAAAGGTACTTCGACCCATATTAAAGAAATACAAGCCTTTCAAAAATTCTTTGAGACTATCTACAGGCCTGGTGATCTTAGTCGGACCGTTCGTGAAGCTGTAGTTATTTTACGCGAAGAGTTTTCTGCTAAACTGGATAAGTTGAAATTGCCCTCGTCTGTTCAACCAGAACTGCGTTATGAAGTGGCTTTCAAACTTAATCCTCCAAAATTCCCTCCACTGCCAAGTGCTGATTTTGGTGTGGCTTTAAGCCCTCCTTTCCCAGACTGGTTTGTGTGTGGGAACGCTTTTAAAATTCTTCAGGAAAGCACTAAAAAACGCGCTGAACGAGTGGTCCCGACTAAGCATACCCTGGATACTTTCAAAGGACATCTTCATATAGATCTTGAACATGTTCGTGTCTTGACTCCAATACCTGAAGGTTTGGGTTTAGACAACTTTCGACTAACTTTTTTTTTTTTTTGCTGAAATACTGATTCCAGTTTCAACTACAGCCGTTGCTCGAAAGAGAAAGATCAAAGAAGCCGCTGTACAAAAGGATTCTGGAGTTTCGAAGAGCAACAAGACAAGTAGGAGTGATTCTATCACGACCAGCAAGAAACCCACGGTACATACGCATTTTATATTCCAACTTGTATATTTCTGTGGATAATACTTACTTTGCTCAATTTATATTCTTCAGACTTCGAAACCTCCGGTACATTCGAAGCGAAAAGATTCTCAAACAGTCGTTTCAGACGATGAGGACAAATCTCCCCCTCGCACCAGGCAAGGACACAAGAAAAGACAGAAGACTGTCACTCCTTCAGGCAAAGAAAAGGGGTCTGGTTCTTCGAAGATTACTTCACCGGCTGATAAGGTATCTTCCAAAGAATCACCTTTAAAAGGTGGTAGTAACGTTCTTGTTGTAGAGAGCCACAACTCGAGTCCAGATAACATCCCAACCAAGGTATTTGGATTTCACAACATAATCATCTCTATAAATTTAAACTTAAACAATTAAGTTAACATTTTACCTTATGGTTGTAGGATGATGCTGGCACAGCCACTTCTGATCTCAAAGCCTTCAACCTTACCATCGACCTTGATAATCTCCAAGGTAAGTGCATGTTCTTTCTTATGACAAACAGATTTCTTGCAATCTTCCCATCATAATGTGTTCTAATTACTCAATGCAGACAAATCTCACGTGCTTTCGCCAGTTGTCGAAGACGCTCAGCCCTTAGCGACCATTATTCCTAATACGCCAGTTGAAGAAAGCCATTCAACTGATGATTCTCCTCCTACCCACAAAAGCGAAAATATGGGAGCAGATCGTCAATGTTCAGGTAGTAACAATGCAGCTGAACACCCAACTGGCAGTGAGGATACTGTATCTGAACAAGATGCTATGGAGGAAACTTCCAAACTAGCCACAGTTGGCCCTCACGAAACTTCATCCTTTGGGACCATAGTTTCTCCTGAAACTACTTCGACGCCTGCCCCAGCAAAGCCTACCCCTTCAGAGTTGGAACAACTCAAACAGACTGATCCTCTCAGCTTCCTCAAGGCCATGATGAATATTGATAACATTTCTCCCTCTGAGCTCGAAACTTCTCCAGTTGTCCAGACAAAATCTGGTGATAAAGAGGACACTTCTGATCTTCTTCATCAAATAAAGGAAAAGTTCTTCGAAACCAACCTTGTCGAAGCTCTTAACAAGAATCCTACCAAATGTCATAGCTTGAACCAACTTTTGAAGAAGGTGGATCTATTTCTGGTCTCAAAAGAAGTCTCAGAGGTGATTGTATTGCTGAGTTCTCTAATCGAACAACTTCAGTCTGACATTCTTCGAAAGCAAAATGTTGACGAACAACTTACTGCGAAGATGGCTTCTCATAATTCTTCATGGAAAGCTGCTACTGATGCAACCAAGAGGGGTGACGCCCTTAAGCTTAAACGTTTGAAGAATCAAGAAGCATATGACGAATGCGAGAAGAATATCAAATCCTGGAAATAGGAAATTAAAATGCTCGAAGAGAAGATAAAGGAGGCTGAGTCTCATCAAGCAACAATTCAGCAAACCAATCAGCAAGAATTAACTGAAGTGGCGCAGTCAGGGATCCAACACTTCGAGGCTGCACAGAAGCTAGTGCCAGAAATTGAAGAATTAAAGAGACAACGGGCATTGCTCGATCTTCGTATGTCTTCGTGGGAAACTCAGTATTCGAAGATAAAAGATAATCTTCCTAGGGATTTTAATTAGTTGCTTTGAATCTTGTAATCCCTTCTTGTAATGCGCATTGATTTTGTCTTGTAATCGAATTCCACCAGGAACATATATATGCGCAACTTTTGTTTGCCAATTTACACACTCTACTCCATTTTTCAATGATCATGAGTAACACTCTAGCAATTCTTCAAATCTTGCCAAAATATATTTTATTGTCACAGTAATCTTAATAAATGCAAGCACGTGACCTGACTATCCTTCGCACTCCTTTTAGTCTAGACTTGACGTTTCTACTCCCTTAGCCGTAACCATCATTAAGTGATGACGTCGCTTTCTTCAAAACGTCTCTTTAAGACGTGCGTGCACCAGTTTTTCATGATTACATCTCAACTTCCCAAGGCGGGAAACGAAGGAAGCCATAACTTCTCTTTGGAATACCAAACGCAGTCTAATCAATCATTAAAATTGAACCGTTCCTTTATTGCCCCAGGTCTATATAAAGGATTAACATTACACTTCTTCCTTCACACTTGCCTCAAACTCTTGCTCAAGACTTTGTTTCTCTTCCTCCGTTTTCTCAAAACACAGAGTTTAAAAAAAAACCTTTTCAACCTTTTTTCTTCTCCACATGGCGCAACCCCTCACTTACAATAACATTAGGGCTTGCATAAAAAAGGAGTTCAAAATCTCTGAAGAAGAACTTGAGGAAAACTTCATAAGCATCAGTGCTCTTTTTGCTAACCAAGAGCTTGATTTCTACTATGAAATCCTAGAGGGACCTGTTTATCTCAACATGCTAGCAGATTTCTGGATGTTTGCGTCTCTACGCATAGATCCGGAAGGTAGAACTACTATAGTTTCTGAGGTTCGACATGCCCACATCAGAATCACTTCTTCCACCATCTCTAACTTGATGAGAAGTAACAAATCTGGTGAGACCTTTGATGACAACAGCTTCAACATGACGACTCATCTTCTGTTGAGGACTCTTATGGACAACGACCCTTTCAGTGCCAAGGTCATTAGGGTTTGGCACCAACTCCTCGTGGGCAACTTTCATCCATGAAACCATGATCAAAACAACATCATGGTGGAGGACTTGGAATTTATCCTCTGTGCCCTTCGTGGGAAGAAAATCAACTTCCCCTTAATGATTTTCAAAGGGCTTGTCGAAGCCGTTTCTATGGCTGCTGCTCGTCAAGGGGCCGTAACGTGTCTTCCATATGGAAGGCTCTTGTCTTACATATTCCTTAAAAAGGGGATAGTAAGGAGGATGCGCAACTCTGGATCCATGGACATGTTCGAGGCAGAGAGCTTGCCCCTGTTGCCCCTAGAAGGCTTAGACCAAAGGATCAACTAGGAGGTGGTTTGGTTTAGGTTTTTATTTGTTTTAGTTTTTTTTTGTAACCTTCAATGTTTTGGGAACCACCTTTTTTGTAATGAATGTACTCCTCTTAATATTAATGAATGATGTTTTGAAGTTTCTTTGTCTTCTTCTTTTATTTGCCATACATGTTTGTTTGAACACAAAGCCATTTTGGTATTAGTTCAACCATTTTGGCTTACGTAGTATACCTCAATACATACGTTTTTGCAATCTTTACTTCATGCATGCTTGGTTTGTATCTCTTCAGATACTTCCCGTTTACTCTTAAAATCCCGCGATCTTCTGCTAACTCTTCTATCTCGTAAGCGTTATTCGAAAATACTTTCAAGATTCGAAAGGGTCCCTCCCAGTGTGGGGACCATTTACCAAGTGCTTGATTCTTTCGATCTATAGGTAAAATAACTTTCCAAACTAAGTCATTATTGATAAAAGTTTTACCTTTCACCTTTTTGTTGTATGCTCTGGACACTCTTTCTTTTTATCTTTTTATCATCTCCAATGCTCGAAGTCTGTCTTCGTCCAAGTCTACTAATTCGTTCATCATCAACTCCCAATACATGTTAGGAGGGATTTATGCCTGTCTTTGTATCCGAGCTGACTGCAAATATATCTCAACTGGGAGTACTGCGTCATGTCCAAATGTCAATTGGAAAGGCGTAGTGTTTGTAGCTTCTTTTGGAGATGTTCGACAAGCCTAAAGCACTTGGTCCAGGGTTTTGTGCCAACTCTTAGGCTTTTTTCCCACATGTTTCTTTATGAGACCAATTATTATCTTATTCGCTGCTTCGACTTGTCTATTTGCCTGAGCATAGTAAGGTGTAGAAGTAAGCAACTTGAAACCCATTTCTTGGGCGAAGTCTTGCATCTTTCGCCCAGTGAACACTGATCCTTGATCTGTAGTTATACTTTCTGGGATTCCAAATCTGTATATGATGTGTTTTTGAATAAACTCAATCACAGCCTCTTGGTCCACATTCGCCAATGGTATCGCTTCAACCCATTTTGTGAAGTAGTCTATTCCTACTAGTATGTATCTTTGACCCTTAGAGGATTTAGGGTGAATTTCTCCAATTAAGTCTAGTGCCCAACCTCTGAAAGGCCATGGTTTTATTATTGGACTTAACTCATTTGCTGGAGCGTGTTGAATACCTGCATGTTCTTGACATTCTTGACATCCTTTTGCAAATTCTATGCAGTCTTTTAACATAGAAGGCCAATACATTCCATATCGAAACAGAAGCCATTTCATTTTGTGCCCTGCTTGATGTGCACCACACGCTCCACTGTGTACATTTGAGAGAGCCAAATATGCCTCTGCTTCACCCAGACATTTCAACAAGACTCCTTCAAGAGTTTTCTTGAACAATTCGTTCCCCATCAGGAAATATGACAAAGCTCTATACTTCACCTTTCTATCCGTGTCTGTCGAAGGATCTTTTAGATAGTTTACAATTGGACTCCTCCAATCTGTGTCTGCCACAGAGTCTATATTTAATACTTCAAATTCTTCTTTGCTGGCGAAACCTAATTGTGAATTCTCCAAGTCACTTGGGGAAAGTTTGGTAGCCATTGCTTTTCCTCTTACTTCGATCAGTTCTTCTAACTTTTCTTTCGATACCTTGTATCCTGAGGCTAACTGTGCCAGATCATTGGCTTCTTGATTCTTGGTCCTCGAGACGTGACTTAACTCCACATATTCGAATTTTTTAAGCAACCTATTTGTTATGACAAAGTACATGATCAAGTTTTCTTTGATGCATTTATATTCCTTCGTCAGTTGCTTAATCACTAATTCGGAGTCTCCTTTAATTTCGACTCTGGTTGCCCCCAATTCTAACAAAGCTTCAAGTCCAGCAATCAGTGCTTCATATTCAGCTTCATTATTGGTGCATAAGGGACCTTCAATCTTGTATTTGAACTTTGTTGGAATTCCATCAGGAGAAATTATCAGCATTCCAACACCAGTTCCCTCTCTATGAGTCGAACCATCGAAGTATAGCTTCCAAGGCTTCAAATCTACATATTGTTGAGGGTTCTCAACCACTGTATGGTCAACAATGAAATCTGATACAGTCTGACCTTTCATTGCCTTAAGAGGTTGAAATATCAGTGAGTACTCAGTAAGGGCTAAAGCCCATTTGCCAATTCGACTATGCAATATTGGCTTTGATAACATATGTTTGATAACATCACAATGAGACGAAACATAAACATCAACTGGCTTTATATAATACTTAAGTTTGATACAAGAGAAATATAAACAAAGGCAGAGTTTTTCTATTGCACTATACCTAGTCTCTGCATCATTGAGTACCCTACTTAAATAATAAATGGCTCTTTCGATGCCATTTTCATCTTCTTGTGCTAACATACTGCCTATTGTATTATCTGAAGCTGAAATATACAGGCGCATGTGCTTCTTCCCATTTGGGGGAGACAAGATTAGTGGATGGATCAAGTATTGCTTGATTTTATCAAAAGCTTCTTGATGTTTAGCACGCCATTCGAACTTTCCTTGCTTGAGTCGAAGTAGAGGGGAGAAAGCTTGCGTGCGTCCACTCAAATTAGATATAAACCATCTCAAGAAGTTTATCTTCCCTAGTAAAGACTGCAATTCTCTCTTCGTGGATGGAGGCTTAGTTTCCATAATAGCTTTCGTTTTATTCTGGTTAATTTCTATTCCCTTTTTATGGACTACGAAGCCCAGGAAATCTCCAGCCTGCACAAAGAAAGCACATTTAAGGGGATTCATCTTTAAGCCATGTTTTCTCATTCTTTTGAATGATTGGCTTAGATGATCAAGATGATCGTAATCTGAAACAGATTTCACAACGATGTCATCTATGTATACTTGCATGAATGTTTCTATAAAATCATGGAATATAGAGTTCATTGCTCTTTGATAGGTTGCCCCAGCATTCTTTAAACCGAAAGGCATTACAACCCACTCATAGGTGTTAGAACAAGATTTGTTCTGATCAATATTCTTAGTTTTGATGATAACAAGGATATGAATTTTGTATGAGATAATGTGGTACTCTAATACACTGCAATTTCCCTTTTAGGAAATATATATAAAGAGTATGCACAAATCAGCGCTCAGAAGCTTTGACTCAGAAGGTTCAGCATGCAACATCAGAACATGGTCTGGCAAGACATCAGAAGATGGTCAAAGCAGAATCAGAACATGGGTTTATGGAAGCATCAGAAGAACTTGAGATCAGAAGCAGAAGCACTGAAGTTCTCATGGTATCACGCTCAGAAGCACTTCAAGGTCAGAAGACAAGAAGATGATCTGCACCAAGCTGTTTGACTCTGATGATATTCAAACTTCGTATACACAAACATCAGATCAGAAGCAAGTACAAGATGGCAGGCTACGCTGACTGACAAAAGGAACGTTAGAAGCTATTATAGGCAACGTCAGTAGACATAGCGTAAACAAGGCTCGAGGTAATTGACAAAAGAGTGAAACATTAAATGCAATGCTGTACGGAATACGCGAAGCATTAAATGCTCCCAACGGTCATCTTCTCAAGTGCCTATAAATTTGAAGTTCTGATGAGAAGCAAGGTTACCGAATCTGCTGATAATTAACTTGCTGAAACGCTGTTCAAATCAAAGCTCTCAAACTTCATCTTCATCAAAGCTCACTACATTGCTGTTGTAATATATTAGTGAGATTAAGCTTAAACTTTAAGAGAAATATCACTGTTGTGATTATAGCTTTTCAGAAGCATTGTAATACTCTTAGAATTGATTACATTAATTTGTAAGTAACTAGAGTGATCAAGTGTGATCAGGATACTCTAGGAAGTCTTAGCTTGTGTCTAAGCAGTTGTAACTAGAGTGATCACGTGGTGGTCAGGATACTCTAGAAAGTCTTAGCTTGTGTCTAAGCAATTGTTCCTGGAGTGATCAGGTTGTGATCAGGATACTCTAGAAGACTTAGTCGCGGACTAAGTGGAAAACCATTGTAATCTGTTGAGATTAGTGGATTAAATCCTCAGGTGAGGTAAATCACTCCAAGGGGGTGGACTGGAGTAGTTTAGTTAACAACGAACCAGGATAAAAATAACT
Organism: Vicia villosa; assembly: GCF_029867415.1. Taxonomy (NCBI): domain Eukaryota; kingdom Viridiplantae; phylum Streptophyta; class Magnoliopsida; order Fabales; family Fabaceae; genus Vicia; species Vicia villosa. The sequence continues at coordinate 211,860,048 of NC_081180.1, read as the reverse complement.
GTGCAATTTGTTTTTATCGTTCAAGTTTTTAAACTACACTTATTCAAACCCCCCCTTTCTAAGTGTTTTTCTATCCTTCAATTGGCATCAGAGCGCCGGTTCTAAGGTGCAAGCACTTAACCGTGTTTAAAAAAGATTCAGGAAGAGAAAAACGCTTCAGTAAAAGATGGCTGGTGAAATTCCAACAGACCCACCTGCATCTACATCTGGCTCTGCTGAGCAATACAATGGTAACAATGGTTATACTAGACCACCAGTATTTGATGGTGAAAACTTTGAATACTGGAAAGATAAACTGGAAAGTTACTTTCTTGGTCTAGATGGTGAACTATGGGATCTTCTGATGGATGGTTACAAACATCCAGTGAAAGCTAGTGGCGTAAGGCTTACAAGGCAAGAAATGAATGATGATCAGAAGAAGATTTTCAAGAATCATCATAAATGTAGAACTGTTTTGCTGAATGCTATCTCTCATGCTGAGTATGAGAAGATATCTAACAGGGAAACGGCCTATGATATATATGAGTCATTAAAAATGACCCATGAGGGAAATGCTCAAGTCAAGGAGACTAAAGCTCTTGCTCTAATCCAGAGATATGAAGCCTTCAAGATGGAGGATGATGAAAACATTGAGAAGATGTTCTCAAGATTTCAAACGCTAACTGCTGGATTAAGAGTTCTGGATAAAGGCTACACCAAGGCTGATCATGTAAAGAAGATTATCAGAAGCTTACCCAGAAGATGGGGTCCAATGGTAACAGCATTCAAGATAGCAAAGAATCTGAATGAAGTTTCTTTGGAAGAGCTTATCAGTGCCTTGAGAAGCCATGAAATAGAGCTGGATACAAACGAGCCTTAGAAGAAAGGTAAGTCTATTGCATTAAAATCTAATTATAAAAAATGCACTAACGTTTTTCAGGCTGAAGAAGTAGATCCTGAAGAATCAGAATCTGAAGAAGAAGATGAACTGTCCATGATCTCCAGAAGGGTAAACCAACTCTGGAAGAGCAAGCAAAGGAAGTTCAGAGGCTTCAGAAGTTCAAAGAGATTTGAACGAGGAGCAATGGGTCTGGCACAGAAGATTAGGACATGCTAGTTTGAGAAAGATTTCTCAGATTAACAAACTAAATCTGGTCAGAGGTCTCCCAAATCTGAAATACAAATCAGATGCTCTTTGTGAAGCATGTCAGAAGGGCAAGTTCTCCAAACCTGCATTCAAGTCTAAGAATGTTGTGTCTACCTCAAGGTCGTTAGAACTCTTGCACATTGATCTGTTTGGCCCAGTCAAAACAGCATCTGTCAGAGGGAAGAAATATGGATTAGTCATCGTTGATGATTATATCCGCTGGACATGGGTAAAGTTCTTAAAACACAAGGATGAGTCTCATTCATTGTTCTTTGAATTCTGCACTCAGATCCAATCTGAGAAAGAGTGCAAAATCATAAAGGTTAGAAGTGATCATGGTGGTGAATTTGAGAACAAATTCTTTGAGGAGTTCTTCAAAGAAAATGGCATTGCCCATGATTTCTCTTGTCCTAGAACTCCACAGCAAAATGGAGTTGTAGAGCGAAAGAATAGGACTCTACAAGAAATGGCCAGAACCATGATCAATGAAACCAATATGGCTAAGCATTTCTAGGCAGAAGCAATAAACACTGCATGTTACATTCAGAATAGAATCTCTATCAGACCTATTCTAAATAAGACTCCTTATGAATTGTGGAAGAACAGAAAGCCCAACATTTCATATTTCCATCCTTTTGGATGTGTATGTTTTATTCTGATTACTAAAGATCATCTTGGTAAGTTTGATTCTAAAGCACAAAAGTGTTTCCTTCTTGGATATTCTGAACGCTCAAAAGGCTACAGAGTATACAATACTGAAACATTGGTTGTAGAAGAATCAATCAATATCAGGTTTGATGATAAGCTTGGTCTTGAAAAGCCAAAGCAGGTTGAGAATTTTGCAGATTTTGATATTGATATATCAGAAGCTGTAGAACCAAGAAGCAAAGCTGCAGAAGCTGGCAGTCTCAGAAGCAATGGATCAGAAGATCAAGTTGCTGCATCTTTAGAGAATCTCAGGATTTCTGAAGAGCCAACAGTCAGAAGATCACCCAGACTTGCATTAGCTCATTCAGAAGATATGATTCTTGGGAAGAAAGATGATCCTATCAGAACAAGATCATTTCTAAAGAATGACTATCAGAAGTAGTGATCAGAATCAGAAGATGTACAGTCTTCTCAAAACAACACAACTGTCATCTATGAGTATGTGAAAATGAACGCGTGTCCGTACGGTCAATACAAAGCGTGCAGTTGAAAAGACGCCGACCTAGGTAACTGTGTTAAATCATTTCATTTACCATGTTCTCTCTCCTAATGTCATTTCTCATTAAATGCATAATGATGTTTTTTTAATCAATTTCTTTCAAAACAGTTTTCTTTCTTTATTTTAATTTCTTTTTCTTTCAAATCGTTTAAATAACCCGCTTCATCTTCATTTCTTCTTTTCCCTCTTTTTACTTCTCTCTCTCTCTCTCTCTCTCTCTCTCTCTTTGCATTCATTGTCATCTTTGTTTGCTCTCTCTCTCTCTCTCTCATAATCTGCATTTCGCATAAACCCTAGTTTATTCATCTTCAACCTAGCCTTCACCATGAATCCGTCTTCAAGTTCCTCTCAACAAGCATTCAACAGACAAGAGGTTACTCCACTGAAAACTTGCTCCATTCCTCCATCAGAAATGGATGTGCTGTGTGAGTCTCCGGTGGACTTTGAAAACTTGGGTGCATATGGTTTTAGATTTGATGCTAAGACTATGGAACAAGGATGGTCGAACTACTTGAAGAGATTGGTTGGACCAATATATCCGGCCCTTGTGAAAGATTTCTGGGCACATGCAACCGTTACTCCAACCGCTATTCTCTCCTTCGTGCTAGGGCATGAAGTTGTAATAACTGAAGACTTAATCAGAAAGCTGTACAACCTTGAAGATAAAGAGGGTGTTACTGGTCCTATTGCTGGAAGGGTTAGTTGGTCCCAGATTGAGAGGCAAATCTCTTGTGTCACCGGGCTTGAGGCTAACTTTACTGGTACTTTAAAGCCTTTCTATCAGGTTTGGGCTGCGATCATTATGGGATCTCTTCACCATAGAAGAAAGTCATTCTCCTCCACCTTCATCAATCCTGACCAGAAGTACACTCTCTTCTGCATCGGGCAAAGGATTGAACTCAACATCTCCAACATTCTCTTTGAAAATCTGAAGTTGGCTGTTGAAGAATCACGGGATGAAGAGCGTGTGAAGTATCCTCATCTTCAAAGGAATACTATTCCTTTCAGCAGAATGATCTCAGATATTCTGATTGAAAGTGATCTGATGAATTCTCTGAAGACTTGTGGGCCGTCTGACTTCTTTAGAGTCATCCAAGGTGTTATCTTCAATGGTCTTGACTTGGTGAGAATGGAACTGGTCCCGGAGATAGTTTCCGTTCCTTCTGGTTTCTCTGATGGTCCTTTCAGAAGGATTCCTGTTGAAGGCTTCTCAACCTTGTTTCAAGCTGAACTGGTCAAGGCTGTTAAATTCTATTTGGAGGCTTCTGTGAGAAATTCATCGTCTATTGATCCTGCATGGATTCGTGGAAGAGTGCTTCCTTCTCAAGTTGATCTCAAGAAGGAGGATAAGAAGAAGCGAGAGAAAAGGCTAAAGAGAAAGGCTGCAGAAGAAGCTGTCAAGAGAGAAACAAGGCAGAAGGTCACTTATGACCCTCTTAAGGTTGATTCCTTTGAAGCAATCAGAACAGGTAACTTCTCCAGGCAAGTGTACCAACCTCCACCTATCCAACCTTCCCCTTCTGAACCTCAAAATATCCTTATCTCTACAAATATTCCTCAATCACCTCCTCCTGCACAAACTCCTACCCCCATATCACCTTTACCAAATAGCTTGCAAACACCATCATCTTCTCAAGTTCTCAACCCTACCCCCTTAACTACCATCCTTTCCACACCTACAGATATACCTTCCTCATCAACCTCTTTCACTGATATTCCCTCTTCCTCAACCACTGCATCTTCACCTTCTCTAACCCATCCCTTACCTACCAGAAAATCCAACCCTTACTGCCTTCTCTACCCTGACTACAAATTCACCTTCAACCCACCTGAACCTGAACCCCATATCTACCTGGAGCTGTTCAGACATGAGGTGATTAGCAGTCTAGACCTTCTGAAGGATGCCTTTCTAAATGGTCTGGATGATGTTTCTACAAGAAATCTCTGGAGAAGCTTTCGCCAGGATTTTCAAGTAGGAGCAATGGGAGTACAGAAGAGACTAGTGGCTGCTGCCCCTGGTTACCCTGGTTACCTTCTAGAGGGTGATAATGGTATATACTACCATCCTCTCAGAAATTGTGTTGCTGTTGAGGAGAAGCAGTTTGTGGATGAATTGGACGAAGTAAGACTTGCTGCTGCAATGGAAGCTAACCCTTGCAGGGAAATTGTGGTCTGGAGACCTCAATATCCTGTTCTGCTCGGAGACTTCAAGACTCTCTTTGACTTTCTGAGGGAAAACCCTTCTAAGAAAGACCCAAGCTTGGTCATTACAGAAGTTGTTGACCCACCAGAAGTTGAAGGTCCTTCTGCCCCTAGGAATCTAGCTGCCATTCTTCAGGCACTTGATAATGGAGATTCTGAGATTCCGGCTGCAGAATATGAAGATGCTTCTATGCAAGAAGCAGATGTAGAAGATCATGCTGCTGAAACAGTTCCTGTTAAGGAAAACCCTGCAAATGATCTATCAATGGAAGCTACAGATCACAATGCCATCCATGTGGATAGAAGCTGTGAAGCTTCTTCTGATGAACCTTCCCGTCTTGCAAGGACTCTAGAAGTTATTCAGAAGAACCAGGATGAGCAAAGCTCAGTCAATGCTGAGTTTAGAGCTTTCATGGAGAGGCAGAATGAGCACAACAATGGGGTTCAAGATATGCTGGCCAAGATCTTGTCGAAGCTAGGGTCATCTTAGATTGAGTCTTAGTTGTTTTGTTTTCGTTTTTTGCTTTGCTGCATCTGTTTTGTGCATCTTCTCTTGCTTATCCTCTTGTACTTCTGTACTTCTGTCTTCTTGAGCCTAAATGAAAGTTATCTTTTTCTTCCATCTGTTTCCTTTTGTTTTTCATCTGAATCTTTTATGTTTTTGATGTTATGACAAAAAGGGGGAGAAAAATGTGATAAATGATCTGATTTATATTATCAGTTACCGGGTAAAAAGGCCCCACATTTCTAACAGAACTTGCAAAGTTCTATGGTTTTTAAGTGTTGACTTGCAGGAAATTGAAGATTCTCTTTAAAAACTCAACATGAGAAGCAAAATCATGAGGAGAAGCAAGTCTAAAGAATCAAGCTCTTGGATTCTTGAAGCAAGCTGAGTGCTATGAAGCTTCAGAATCAGAAGCAAGAAGCAAGAAGGAAGAATGTTCAGATATTCTGATGATAGAATATGCTCTGAAACATTATGTCTATTTGTTCTGATACACATTATGTGGCTCTGATACATATTATGTGTTCTGACTCATTCATGCTGACTTTTGTCGTTTAGCGTTGTTCTGTAACATTTCAGGATGTAGAGATGCTCTGATGATGCTCTGGTACATTCAACAATGTTCTGATACAATCTAGCATGAAGTGATGTAAGAAGAAATTCAAGCTCTGAAGCTGTCCGATGGAAGCAAGAATCAGAAGCTGTGAATGTTCTGAAGATCAAAGAAATTCAAGTTCTGAAGCTGTGCGATGGAAGCAAGAATCAGAAGCTGTGAATGTTCTGAGGATCTAAAGAAATTCAAAGTTCTGAAGCTGTCCTATGGAAGCAAGAATCAGAAGCCATGAATGTTCTGAAGATCAAGCATATGTGAACGTCTCTACTGAAATACTCAGGGAAGTCTTTTATTATTAAAACTCTTCTAGTATTTATTTCAGGGGGAGATTATCTATCTCAGGGGGAGATTATAAATCTCAGGGGGAGACATATTCACATGCTTATGCTTTAACTGTGTAATTGTCTTTAGCCTTCTGCTCTTTCTGATCGCAAATTCATATCATTTATATATGTTTTTGTCATCATCAAAAAGGGGGAGATTGTTAGAACAAGATTTGTTCTGATCAATATTCTTAGTTTTGATGATAACAAGGATATGAATTTTGTATCAGATAATGTGGTACTCTAATACACTGCAATTTCCCTTTTAGGAAATATATATAAAGAGTATGCACAAATCAGCGCTCAGAAGCTTTGACTCAGAAGGTTCAGCATGCAACATCAGAACATGGTCTGGCAAGACATCAGAAGATGGTCAAAGCAGAATCAGAACATGGGTCTGTGGAAGCATCAGAAGAACTTGAGATCAGAAGCAGAAGCACTGAAGTTCTCATGGTATCACGCTCAGAAGCACTTCAAGGTCAGAAGACAAGAAGATGATCTGCACCAAGCTGTTTGACTCTGATGATATTCAAACGTCGTATACACAAACATCAGATCAGAAGCAAGTACAAGATGGCAGGCTACGCTGACTGACAAAAGGAACGTTAGAAGCTATTATAGGCAACGTCAGTAGACACAGCGTAAACAAGGCTCGAGGTAGTTGACAAAAGAGTGAAACATTAAATGCAATGCTGTACGGAATACGCGAAGCATTAAATGCTCCCAACGGTCATCTTCTCAAGTGCCTATTGTCATACCCTAAAATTTGTCCTCATATATTTGCGAATGTAATTTTTCCTAATAAGTGACATGGTCCGGTTGGCAAGACTGTAAGATTTGCGAGTACAAGGTCTTGGGTTCGAATCTCACTTTCCGTATTTTTTATAGTTAATTTGTTTCCAACTTTATTTCTTTTATTTCATTTGGCATTTTATTTGAAAAAAAATCATAAAAAAAAATATTTTTATCATTTTAATTGTTAATTTTCGTATTTATTATTTAAGCATTTTTAAAAAATATTAATTTTTCAATTTTTCCATTTTTGTCATAAAAAATATCAAAAAAAATCATAAAATAAAATTTTGAAGATTTTGTTCTCCTTTTCTCTTTTAGATGGTAATCTCTATTTCAGGAGAGAATCTATATAATTGGTTAAAATAATCATAAATTTAAATCAAATGATATTTGATTTTGAATTTTAATTATTCTAATTGATTATTGATTTTATTCCCTTTTAATCATTCTAACCTATTTTTTTCTCTTATATAAACTAACAACAAGGAAACCAAAAGGGGAGGCTGGGTCGGCAACCTTGGGCAATTCACGTGCAGAATTTCAAGGGGAAAACAACAACTCGGATTTCAATTTTGCAGCCACATTCCTGCGGTGATAGCTCGATTTGACTACGTATTCGTCTTCGTGGTTAACCATACATCGTCTCTGGGCAATTCGATTTGAATTTGAATGCAAATATGGTATTTCACCATTGATAGGTTATTCAAGCTCTAAATTGGGGCTTCTCAAGACAAGTAAAATTAGACCAAACTAAAGCCATTATCGTGTTTGTAATACAATTTCCAATTGAATCATGTAATTTTTTAATATTTATTTGCTGTGTTATGTGAATAGGAAATCTGCAGAATTGGAGAAAAGGCCCAGCGAAAACGAAGAAGAAGTACCGTCCGCGTGCTTCACGTTTTGAACTTCTGTTCGTTATACTTGTTTATATTATGACGTGAAACCATGTTTTAAACATGAAACCAACGCAGCACGTTTGGCTTGGACAAGAAGCTGGGAAACGAAGCGACCTGGGTTCGATCCCCAGGTCAGACATATATTTTTTCTTTACTCGTTTTCCTAAACTTGTTTTCATGACAGCCAATTGTGGATCCGGTGCATGCATCCCACGGAGAGTGCCATGGACTCTCAACCAATAGCCACAGGACCACGCCTCCATTCAGATCTAACGCACCAAAACTGGGGTGCACCATGGATTCTCAAAAGGCCACCACACAAGATCCTGCCCAGGTTTCTTTGTATTTTTTCTATATATATTATTTACACAATTGTTTAATTATATATATTATGGTGCATATAATCTAATTTTGATGATTAGAGTTAAATAATTAAATTAGGATAAGGACTATAAATAATATTAGAATTGTCCCGACTATTTCCTCGATTAATTCAATTTAATTTATTCTCTAATTTTTGTAAATCACAAAAACCCTTATTAAGGCATTAGGGTTCGCCCAATCCCATTGGCCAGTGGCCAAAATACTAGGATTTAATTTATTACTCGTTTCGACCGAATTAATTGGGCGCGATGGTTAATAATAATTATTTATTTAAATATAAATTAATATAATATTTATTTTGCTAAATGGTTTTAACCAAAGCTATTGGTTACGATGATTAGCAAGTTTTCCCTTTATCAAAATTCGTTATTATTTGTAATCGAATCTATCGATTACGAGGAGTAACGATAATTATTAAATCACAATTATTTGCTATTCAGGATAATCGAATCCATCGATTAGAATGGTTAGCAATCCTCCATTCAATCTGCTAATTATGGTGATCAAACCTATTGATCATCGCGATTAATGGTAACAAATTAAAACCAGGGTTGTACGCCACATCCTAAAACACTTCTCAAAACCTTTCAAAACCACAATACTAAACTATGGATTTTCATCCTCATCAATTAGACAATTCAAAAACGCTTTTCAAAGCACGAACAATTTCAAACACCTTCAATTCTAATCCTAAGGGCGTACAACCCTTTCCCGAACTACGTTGACTCTGATTCTCCCTAAGGAGATACGTAGGCACTTGGCAACAAGGCGAGTCCCCTTCCTTCAAATTCTAATCATGTCAATATAACTAAATTCTGTCTGTTACCCTTCTTTATAAACCTTGCCATGAAACCCTTATCTTTGAAATATTAGCCTTTAGGAAAGGGTTGGGGGTGCCTAACACCTTCCCTCGACCTGAATATAGTATCTTACCCTGATCTCTTAACTGCGTAGGTTTCCTATTCGCCTTGGTAGAATAGGTGGCGACTCTAAATATATAATTTTTAGGGCAGGTTGCTACACCTGGCGACTCTGCTGGGGATAACTTAAATGGTGAATACTATGCTCCTATAGGTTTTAGGTTTTGGCAGGGTTTAGGTTTGACAACTTTTTAGGGTTTGGCTAATTCGCCTTTTTTAGGGTTTGTAATTATTTTATTTTATTTTATTTTTAAAAAAAAATTTATTTGTTTTTTATCTAAAAATATTTAATTGTTTATAATATGTTTATATTTAATTGTTTATGATAATATATTTATATTTAATTGCCTAATTGTCATATTTTTATATGCACTGCTGACATATTATGTAATGTTAAAACCCTAAGTGTGGGAGTTAACTTTGAGATCAATAGGGGAGCATGAATCGCCTACGAGTCTCATTGATAACTCCACTCGGAGTGGGTTGAGTATTCGGAAATGGGCAAAACGAGGCTTGACTTTGTTGAGGGCAGGACTGGATACTTGGCTGATCTCTCCGGGAACCTACCCCAAAAATTCGAACCTCATGGATAAAATGAGTTGTTCTAAAATCCAAAGAGACAAAAAGTCTCGGAGGCTACGAACGACCCCATGAGACCTTCTAGAACCCCTCTATAAAAAGGTTGGCTCCCAAGAGCCGCTACGTCGAACCTATGAACTTATGTGATTATGTGCTATATGTATATATATGTGTTGATCACTTTTTTTATTATTTCTTTTTCCATTCATCATACATCAGGGGCATTCTTGCATCATATTTTATTAAAAAAAAAAGAAAGAAAAAAGGATATCGTACATATCATGCATGGCATACACATCATTTTCATGACATTAAGAGAAGATTCCTCTTCTATCTCCAGAACAAGGGACCATTGGGAAGGATAACCTAACATCCCGACCATATTATCCAACAAGATTTCAGCAGAAGAGATCAATGGATCAGCAAAAGCAACAGGGTGGCCAACGCACATGGAGGTCCAAGCCAAAACGATCATTCACTCCGTTGTACATGCCATTGTCTCAAGCTTTGCAACGTCTGCTCAACCAAAACTTGGTAACTCTGCTGCCTCCATACTCAGCTCCGGCTAACCCCGCTCCCGGGTACAAGTATCATGCTAGGTGCGCTTATCATTCAGACAGTCCTGGTCATGATACAGAGGATTGTGGGCCGTTGAAGCACAAGATCCAAGATTTGATTGAAGAAGGGCTCATTGAGTTCGAAGACCCTAGCAAGTCTAAAGCCATAGGTGGCTAGAAAGAGGATTTCTTAGATCATTAGTTTTGTTTTCATTTGCAATTTCTTTCCGTTTGTTTAAACATTAGTCTTACGACATATGCTATGTACTTTACAACAATCATTAATGCATTGCTTACGTTAGTCTTGATTCATTCCTAGTGTTCTCACTATATTTAAAACTGTGTTTTTACTCGGTTTTCTTCTTTGTGATATTCAACTCTCGATTAAAGTCGTACACCTTTAGAGGGAGAATGACGAAAACGATACCACAATTTCATACACTACGCTTTCGAACAGACCGTGTTGACGATGTACAGGCATTGTTTCAATTCCCAAACAGTGGAGATATAAGGATGTTAATCCCTCGTCAACCCCTTTGAGCCTAAAGAAGTAGGAGTTTTCCTTCATATAAAATGAAACCCTTAATACATAACCTGGGGTAGGGTAGTTGCTCAGTTAACTTAATTCTTCCAAGTTGTTCCTTTGAACATAATCACCGATGGTTCCCCATCATCATTAAATCCGGCAGTCAATATCCGCAAAGAAAAAGAAAGCAATGCAAAGACCTGCTAAGTCAAAACCTATTAAGGAGACTTAGGCAAAATTGGGGCATCCCGCTGACTGTAGTTTTAAAACGAACAGTTCAAGCAAAAGTTAGGGATAACAAAGTCGAAAAGAGGTCATTACATACCCTCACAAGAGAAAATATTACAAGAAAGGAGGATGACTGCCTTTGCAAAGTAAACTTCTGTTTTTTGAACCATCATAAATGTCAACGTCATAATTCCCAAATTCTTTTGGAGACTAAATGCATAGTTAACTGAGCATAGGACTGGAGAACATCACGAAGATGGGGATGGGTACAAATGAACTTTGAGCCTCTATCTTTTGTTTCTTTAAACCGTGAACCAGGCCACGTTACAACCCTTAAAAGTCCTAACTGAAGCATGGTTAGTTCGAAAGCATACCGTTACCAAAGGTATCCCGACTCCTTAAGGTCTACAATAACTCTTGAGTTGATATCACTTTCTTACAAAAAAAAAAACTTCGTTTTACTCAAAAAATGTTTTTAAACTTTCAAGACAGACATATGCATTCGCATCTTATGAATTTCATTACAAAGTACACTTGTCTATATAGATTTAAATGTTAACATCAGGGAGAAGTTGCATGGGGCATGGCTAACGGCTAAAAATCCTACTGACTGACGAAGTAGCTTTAAAAACTCGTCAAAAGAAGAAACATCCCTTACGCATGACTGGGATGGCTAATGTGTACACGGGGCATAACCCGTCATTATCCCATTTACATGGGGCAATCTAATCAAGATCCATGGAATCTCTCAAGGATGCTGAATAGCCCATGGGGCAAGCCCATCACCTGGGGGCACGTTGCAAAGATCACTCAGTATCAGATGGGGTCAATACCACTCTCACATCCTTTCCAGGAACCTGTATAGGATATTTCTCAATCTGTCCATGTAGTCTTCTTTAAAGACATGTTCAAATACTTCTTACCCTTTCTAGGAGCCTGTTTCAGATAGTCTTTTTAAAGACCCATTTTCTTATCCTCTCTATTTTCAAACCCTTTCAAACAGTCTTCTCTAAGACATATTCCTTTCCAAGAACCTTTTCTAGGTAGTCTTCTGTAAGACATCTCTTAACTTTTTTCAGTTAGTCTTTTAAGACATATTCAAACTTCTCTTATGCTTTCAAGAACCTTGTCAAACTTTGTTTAAAGTACAGAGTCTTCTCTAAGACAGTGCACCATCCTTTTTAGGGTGATCTTCTTCAAGATATCTTTTCCAAAGTTTTGTTTAAAACGCCATAAAAAAAACAGTCTTTATCCTCTATAGGAATATTTTTGACCCTCCGCACAAACACATCCCTTTGAGCTTTGTCTGAAGCGCAGTCTTGTTTAAGACAATTTCCCATTCTTTCCAAGGACCTCTTCAGGTAGTCTTATAGAAGACATCATCTCACTCTGAGTACTCAGCAAGTCACTGTCCGTCACAACTCATTCTGAAAAGCATCTGCTTCGCATTCAAATCAACACTTAGCATCAAGGAGTCCTCAAAATTGGTCTAATCAAAGACGATCATTCCTGATAAAGACCCTTGAATGAGGAAACCACATCCAGAGGGTTTTCCTAAAACAGGGGCATACAATCAAGAATCCTATTGACTAGGGGCATATCTTTCAAGAATTCAAACACTGGGGCAAGGCATATCAGGCAAGACATGGTGAAACTCGAGTTCTCTCTAAAGGTCCCTCCTTCAGATAAAGGGGCATGTCTCAAAACTTCTGATATTCGGGAAACCACACTAGTATCCCACAAGGAGCATTGTTGCGTAATTGATCTTCCCACGCCTGTACTATTTACATCCCGCAGTGTGGGATCGGCATACATGCATAATTCTTATTTATTTTGAGAATCTCATTACATGACACATGCATCATGACATTGCATAAAACTAACGCTGCCTTTCCAGGTCACTTCATAATCAAAAGGATGTTATCATCCAATTACCATGCAAATACGATCGTATTAACGATTCAATCTCAACGTATACAATTCTAGCACCTCATTCCAAGTCTTTCTTCAAAGACAATCCAGAAGCAATCAAAGAATTTCTTACCTCTCCAGGTAGTCTTGTCCAAGACAATTATCCTAACCTTTCCAAGCAGTCTTGTGTAAGACGTATCCTGACCTTTTCTAGGTAGTTTTGTTTAAAACATACCATGCCCTTTATAGGAACCTTTCTAGGTAGTTTTATTTAAAACGTATCGCGCCCTTTATAGGAACCTGTCTAGGTAGTTTTATTTAAAACATATCGTGTCCTTTATAGGAACCTTTCTAGGTAGTTTTGTTTAAAACGTTTCATGCAATGTTTTAAAAACCGAACCGGAGAAAGAACCGTTAAAACATGTGGGTCATGGTTCAATCGGTTCAACCGGTTCAACCGTGATTGAACCGTATATTAAATTTAAACTAAAAAAATTAATAAATATATTATATTATTAAATATCCTAATAAAATTGATTTATATCATAATTTGTAAAATAAAATTCTCAAATAAATACGATACTAATAAACAAGCTTACAAAATAAGAAGAATGCAATGTAAGACCTAATAACAAATCATAAAATTAGTTAAGGATCAATATGTATATATTTGTCCTAATTGTTTAACCCAAAGCCATAAGTTATTCATCAGTATAATTTTTTACATCTCTTTACATACCAACATCGGTTATCCTGTGTCCACATACATTACATTATTTCTTCTCTTTCTATTACATTTACAATTGTCTTGTGTCCTTCAATTTTATTCTTTGTTTTCCATCTATACAATTTTAAATGTTTGCTATTATTATTTTTTTAGATTTAAACAAAGAAATAAAATGAAGTAAAACATAAAAAATTATCTTTGATTTTTTGAACCGTCTGATTCATCAAAACCGGTCCCGATTTTACTGTTATTTTGCGCTTGAAGCAATTTTATCCTAATTTTATAGACCTAACCATTTATTGGTCCAAACCGAACCGGATTAGACAACGGTTCAAGGTTGAACCGGTTCAACCGGCCGGGTCAATTCGGGTTTTAAAACATTGGTTTCATGTCCTTTATAGGAACCTTTCGAGGTAGTTTTGTTTAAAATGTTTCATAGCCTTTATAGGAACCTTTCTAGGTAGTTTTGTTTAAAACGTATCATATCCTTTATAGGAACCTTTCTAGGCAGTTTTGTTTAAAACGTTTCACGACCTTTATAGGAACCTCTCTAGGTAGTTTTGTTTAAAACGCTTCATGTCCTTTATAGGAACCTTTCCAGGTAGTTTTGTTTAAAACATCTTTTGTCCTTTATAGGAACCTTTCCAGGTAGTTTTGTTTAAAACATCTTTTGTCCTTTATAGGAACCTTTCTAGGTAGTTTTGTTTAAAACATATCATGTCCTTTATAGGAACCTTTATAGGTAGTTTTGTTTAAAACATGCCATATCCTTTATAGGAACCTTTATAGGTAGTTTTGTTTAAAACGTATCGTTCCCTTTATAGGAATCTTTCTAGATAGTTTTGTTTAAAACGTATCGTTCCCTTTATAGGAACCTCTCTAGGTAAGTCTTGTTTGAGATATCCCGTATCCTATCTAAGAGCCTTTCCAGGTGAGTCCTGTTTAAGACGTACCATAACCTGTCTAAGTAGTCCTGTTTAAGACGTTTCATATATTTTTAGGAGCATTTCTAGGTGAGTCTTATTTAAGACATATCATGCCTTTCTAGGTAGCCTTCCTAAAATGCTTATCCAATCTTTTCTAAGACACACTTAGTTCTTTTAAAGAACTCCTCAGTTAGTCTTTTCCAAGACATTCTTCCCAAGCATTGTTCAAAGCCTAAGCTTCTTCGCATCAACCTTCGATATACCCTATTTAGGAACCTCTTCAGGTAGTCTTATGTAAGACATTACTTTCTCTCTCCTCAGATACAATCAAATGATCCAGGTCTGAAAAGCATATGCTTTAGACAAGTATCTTGTCAAACAACTGGATGGCATCTATAAGCCCATCTCCCACAGAACTCCTTCCCTACGCAAGCAAATTTCAGGGCATTTCAGTGTCCAATCATCTTCTACCTCTTCAGGTTCAAGAAGATTGAACAGGGGCAGCTGTCATACCCTAAAATTTGTCCTCATATATTTGCGAATGTAATTTTTCCTAATAAGTGACATGGTCCGGTTGGCAAGACTGTAAGATTTGCGAGTACAAGGTCTTGGGTTCGAATCTCACTTTCCGTATTTTTTATAGTTAATTTGTTTCCAACTTTATTTCTTTTATTTCATTTGGCATTTTATTTGAAAAAAAATCATAAAAAAAAATATTTTTATCATTTTAATTGTTAATTTTCGTATTTATTATTTAAGCATTTTTAAAAAATATTAATTTTTCAATTTTTCCATTTTTGTCATAAAAAATATCAAAAAAAATCATAAAATAAAATTTTGAAGATTTTGTTCTCCTTTTCTCTTTTAGATGGTAATCTCTATTTCAGGAGAGAATCTATATAATTGGTTAAAATAATCATAAATTTAAATCAAATGATATTTGATTTTGAATTTTAATTATTCTAATTGATTATTGATTTTATTCCCTTTTAATCATTCTAACCTATTTTTTTCTCTTATATAAACTAACAACAAGGAAACCAAAAGGGGAGGCTGGGTCGGCAACCTTGGGCAATTCACGTGCAGAATTTCAAGGGGAAAACAACAACTCGGATTTCAATTTTGCAGCCACATTCCTGCGGTGATAGCTCGATTTGACTACGTATTCGTCTTCGTGGTTAACCATATATCGTCTCTGGGCAATTCGATTTGAATTTGAATGCAAATATGGTATTTCACCATTGATAGGTTATTCAAGCTCTAAATTGGGGCTTCTCAAGACAAGTAAAATTAGACCAAACTAAAGCCATTATCGTGTTTGTAATACAATTTCCAATTGAATCATGTAATTTTTTAATATTTATTTGCTGTGTTATGTGAATAGGAAATCTGCAGAATTGGAGAAAAGGCCCAGCGAAAACGAAGAAGAAGTACCGTCCGCGTGCTTCACGTTTTGAACTTCTGTTCGTTATACTTGTTTATATTATGACGTGAAACCATGTTTTAAACATGAAACCAACGCAGCACGTTTGGCTTGGACAAGAAGCTGGGAAGCGAAGCGACTTGGGTTCGATCCCCAGGTCAGACATATATTTTTTCTTTACTCGTTTTCCTAAACTTGTTTTCATGACAGCCAATTGCGGATCCGGTGCATGCGTCCCACGGAGAGTACCATGGACTCTCAACCAATAGCCACAGGACCACGCCTCCATTCAGATCTAACGCACCAAAACTGGGGTGCACCATGGATTCTCAAAAGGCCACCACACAAGATCCTGCCCAGGTTTCTTTGTATTTTTTCTATATATATTATTTACACAATTGTTTAATTATATATATTATGGTGCATATAATCTAATTTTGATGATTAGAGTTAAATAATTACATTAGGATAAGGACTATAAATAATATTAGAATTGTCCCGACTATTTCCTCGATTAATTCAATTTAATTTATTCTCTAATTTTTGTAAATCACAAAAACCCTTATTAAGGCATTAGGGTTCGCCCAATCCCATTGGCCAGTGGCCAAAATACTAGGATTTAATTTATTACTCGTTTCGACCGAATTAATTGGGCGCGATGGTTAATAATAATTATTTATTTAAATATAAATTAATATAATATTTATTTTGCTAAATGGTTTTAACCAAAGCTATTGGTTACGATGATTAGCAAGTTTTCCCTTTATCAAAATTCGTTATTATTTGTAATCGAATCTATCGATTACGAGGAGTAACGATAATTATTAAATCACAATTATTTGCTATTCGGGATAATCGAATCCATCGATTAGAATGGTTAGCAATCCTCCATTCAATCTGCTAATTATGGTGATCAAACCTATTGATCATCGCGATTAATGGTAACAAATTAAAACCAGGGTTGTACGCCACATCCTAAAACACTTCTCAAAACCTTTCAAAACCACAATACTAAACTATGGATTTTCATCCTCATCAATTAGACAATTCAAAAACGCTTTTCAAAGCACGAACAATTTCAAACACCTTCAATTCTAATCCTAAGGGCGTACAACCCTTTCCCGAACTACGTTGACTCTGATTCTCCCTAAGGAGATACGTAGGCACTTGGCAACAAGGCGAGTCCCCTTCCTTCAAATTCTAATCATGTCAATATAACTAAATTTTGTCTGTTACCCTTCTTTATAAACCTTGCCATGAAACCCTTATCTTTGAAATATTAGCCTTTAGGAAAGGGTTGGGGGTGCCTAACACCTTCCCTCGACCTGAATATAGTATCTTACCCTGATCTCTTAACTGCGTAGGTTTCCTATTCGCCTTGGTAGAATAGGTGGCGACTCTAAATATATAATTTTTAGGGCAGGTTGCTACACCTATAAATTTGAAGTTCTGATGAGAAGCAAGGTTACCGAATCTGCTGATAATTAACTTGCTGAAACGCTGTTCAAATCAAAGCTCTCAAACTTCATCTTCATCAAAGCTCACTACATTGCTGTTGTAATATATTAGTGAGATTAAGCTTAAACTTTAAGAGAAATATCACTGTTGTGATTATAGCTTTTCAGAAGCATTGTAATACTCTTAGAATTGATTACATTAATTTGTAAGTAACTAGAGTGATCAAGTGTGATCAGGATACTCTAGGAAGTCTTAGCTTGTGTCTAAGCAGTTGTAACTAGAGTGATCACGTGGTGGTCAGGATACTCTAGAAAGTCTTAGCTTGTGTCTAAGCAATTGTTCCTGGAGTGATCAGGTTGTGATCAGGATACTCTAGAAGACTTAGTCGCGGACTAAGTGGAAAACCATTGTAATCTGTTGAGATTAGTGGATTAAATCCTCAGGTGAGGTAAATCACTCCAAGAGGGTGGACTGGAGTAGTTTAGTTAACAACGAACCAGGATAAAAATAATTGTGCAATTTGTTTTTATCGTTCAAGTTTTTAAACTACACTTATTCAAACCCCCCCTTTCTAAGTGTTTTTCTATCCTTCAATAGGTGCCTATTGCCCCTGGGCAACGAAAAGCTGTTTTAGACACATCTTCTTCTGCAATGAAAATCTGATTATATCCAGAATATCCATCCAACATACTTAGGTATTCAAAGCCTGCGGCTGAATCTACTAGCATTTCTGCCACAGGCATAGGATATTCATCCTTAGGAGTCGCTGCATTCAGATCACGAAAATCTATGCATACTCTTAACGAACCATTCTTTTTTATAACAGGTACAATATTGGCAATCCATTCAACATACCTTGTGGTTCGGATGAACTTGCAACGTAGAAGTCTTTCGACCTCTGCTTTAATCTTTGAATGAATCTCTGGCACGAACCTTCTAGGAGTCTGCTTTATGGGCTTCTTCCCTTCCTTTATTGGTAACTTTAGTTCGACCACGTCTCTCCCTAAACCAGACATCTCGTCATAGTCCCAAGCGAAACAGTCTTTGTTTTCTTTTAACAATTTGATGACTTTTGATTTCAATGCTGGGTCTAATTTTGCACTGACGTATGTTATCCTCTTTCGATCCTCGTCTCCAAGATTTACTTCCTCGAGTGGATCTTGGGCTAACATTTTTATGTTTGATGCCATTAGGTCCTTCTCGAATCCCAAGGGTTCTTCATCGTAGATTGCGTCTAACCTTTGACTCGAAACTTCTCCTGAGATTTCTTCAACTCGAACTGAATCTTCAGGGGGTTGAGGGATCATGTGTATCCTAGAATCTGTCATTTTTTCCTTTCTTGGAACTGCATTAACCACCATATTTGATAATTCGCCTTCAAGAGCCGTCTTTCTTTTGTTCTCGGCTATAAAAGCCGAAATCTTTTCGAAGAATGAAGACTCAGACATCATCAACGTCATCATCCCAGCCTGTTGGCCGTACTGTTAGATCATGCTCTATTGGTGTGGTGTCTTCTGGGCCGTCCATTATTTCTCTATTCCACTGGAATCCATTTGGGTACAAAGATAAGTAATACAATGCATTCTTGTTCGGGGTGTATATATCTTCCGCAGCATGGCAAGGCCCTATGTTTGCCAAGTTCCTATCGAAGTTAGTTTTATTAACTTGATTAACTTCAGCCATGTAATAACTATGATCCCCCTCAATATTCTCTACTATGCCATCTTCTCTCCAAATGGTTAACCTTTGATGCATTGTCGAAGGCACAGCAGCAACTCCATGGATCCATTCCCTTCCAAGCAAGAGGTTATAATTTGCTTTCGCTGGTATGACCATAAACATAGTTGGCCTGGTAACTGAACCCACCGTTAGATTTACTTGGACAACCCCCAAGGTTTGCCCTATTTTGCCTTCGTAGTTAGACAAAACCATGTTATGTGGCCTTATATCAGTATCAAACATACCACTTCTTTTCAGCATGTATTGGGGCATTAGGTTCACCGCTGCCCCTCCATCTACCAGGACTTTGTTAATGCCAACATTTTCAATCTTAGCCATTTTGTAGAGTGGTTTCAAATGATTTCGCATACCTTCATCAGGCCTCTCGAAGAAAGCATTCTGCTCTTCAACTGCACCATTGTTTAGCACATAATAACACACAGGTCTGTGTTTCACCATCTCTTCGACGTCAGCCTCTTCACAATCTTCAACTTTAGTTTTTTGATTAAACTCATGAGGGAGTACAGACACAACATTGCAGTTGAGGTTTATAGATGATACCCCATCAAAGTCAGTCATTTGTCATTCTATCATCTTCTTTCCAAAGGCTGGAACGCATCTTCTCCTCTTCTTTCTCATTTTCAGAATCGAACAACTTGCGCTTTACTGGAGGTTTGCTTGTCCTTGCCCCCTGCATTGGGATTTGATTGCTACTTGTCTCTCCAGCCTCCCTTGGTTTGAATTCCCTTTGGGCTTTCTTCGTCCTCTGATGCCTTCTCCATTGGGATCTAGACATAGGATTTTTACCTTTGTAGTTTTCCAACCTGTACATCTCTCGATTGGAAGTCTGGAATTGCTTCCTATATGCCATTGCAGTTCTTCCACCTTGGTCCCAACTTCGCCATTTGTTGGTTCTGGCACCAGCTATCCCTGGGTATATCTGCAGGAACTTTGAATGTGACCCTTCGAGCTCTAGGGTGTGGGCTGTCAGGCCTTCTCGATGGGGTTCGGTTGTCGAACCCAAACAAGTTAGGACGAAGTCCCTGAGTTTCCCGGCCCATATAAAGATACACCCTTTCGAATGATCCTGCTAGCAATTCGTCATAGACTGCGCCACATCTAGGGCACAGTGCAACTTCAGAATTGTCGTTGTGACACCTGACCAAGAAACCAACAAATCTTTCTTCAGATCGTGGGTACACTTTCAACAGCAAGTTTCCTCCTCTCCAAGGTTGCTCTACTCTTTCTCGCAAGGCCCTCTCGAAATTGGCCTGGACCCTCCGATTTGTCATAATTAAACATCTTGGGCACATCACCCTTTTTCCACCATTCTTTATATGACAATCCCAAAGATAATCTTTCAAACTGTTTCCTCTTGGCGGAATCTCAATGTTTCCTTTCTCCCTTATCAACCATTTTTCTAGTTCTTCGATTTCAGATAAAGGACGTCTAACATTGACCATGTTAACAACTACTGGGGGGATTTCAGAAATCTGAATTTGTTGAAGTTTCGCCCTAAGGTCCTCGGTGGCCTCGCTGGTTTCTTCTTTCAAAACTTCAATCATCTCTGTTTTGGAGGATTCTTCAACATCAGTATTGAAGACTGTATTGTTATTTAGGCCTTCAGTAGCCTGCTTTCCAGTTGACATCTTTTCCGGTTCAGCAACTTCGACTTCAGACACCTCTACCATGTTGACATCAAGTGGTTCACACAGGTTAGTGTCAGCAATGTTCAAGGGGTTTGTGTCGACCTTCATGTGGCTTTTGGCCTTATCAGCAAATTTCAAACGTCCATCTCTGATAGCATTCTGAATTAGATCCCTGAAAAGAAAACATTGTGAGGTTTTATGGCCTAAAAAACCATGATATTTACAAAAGCCTCTCTTCTTCCGTTGTTCTAACGGAGGAATTTTAGAATTAGGAGGCACTATCATTTGGCCATCTTTCACTAGTAAATCAAATATTTCGTCACACTTAGTGACATCAAATGTATAAGTTTTCTTAGGAAATCTATCGCTCTTATCATTCTCTACTGGATTTTTTCCATTGGCAGGGGTAAGTAATTTGCAAGCATAAGGTGGTGCTTCTTTTAGTTCGGCTAGATCTATTTCGACCTCTTCTACACTATATGAGTCTTCGAGAGATTCGCTGTCAACGTCTTCTGCTTCGACGTACGCTACCCTTTCTTTCTTGTAGCCCTTGTTTGCCCTAGCCTTTTCTGCTTTTAAGCGTTCGACCTGTCGAACCCTGTCTACCAACTGGGCCATATCCCTTAGGTATTGAGTATCCAGTTTCTTTCGAATTGAATAATCTAAACCACCGGCAGCCATTTCAACTAGTTCATGCTCCGGGACGGTCGTGAAACATCTTGATTTTAACAAATGGAACCTGTTTAGGTACTCATCTATAGGTTCTGTGAACTTCCTCTTGATGCTAGCCAATTCTTTCAGACTTATCTTGGTTTGACCCATGTAGAATTGTTTCATGGAATAATCTTTCCAAGTGTGCCCAAGCATCTATCGAATTTGGGGGTAAGGTAGTGAACCAAACAAAAGCATTTTTCGTCAGCGAACTAGGGAAATATTTAATCCTTAAATCCTCATTGCCTGCTAAATCTCCTGCTTCTGTCAAATATCTGGCAATATGTTCCACCGTTGATTCACTAGTGTCCCCTAAAAACTTTGTGAATTTGGGTACTTTGGTCCCCCTTGGTAATTCTGTTTGCATAATATAATCCGCTATGGGGGATGTATAATTTGGACGTCGAAGTCCAGTACTGAGGCCATTATTGGCCATAACTCTCTCTATCATGGCAGTTAGGTTATTTTCTGTAGCCAGGTTTTCTCTTCTGACTCTCTGAACTACTTCATCCGGGTGTTCGTTCCTACCTACTACCCTTAATCTGGGTCTTTCTTCCTCAAACCCTTGCTGGACGGGAACAGTTCTTTGATTCGAAGCCTCTAAATCTATTACCCGATTCCTTTCGACCATTGTTGTTCTTTGTGGAGGAATCACGCCAGCAGTGTTTGCACTAGGCGGAGGAACTGCATTTTGGATACGTTCCAGAATGGGATCCCCTTCTCGATAAGAGGATTGGTTATTTCTTCGCTTGGGTGGTTGAACTCCCATGAATTCTGCCATTTGGGTCATTTGGGATGATATTTTTTGAAAAGTTTCCATATTCTCCCGATTAGTATTAGCAATATTGGTTGCTAAAGGATTTAAGATTGACGCTAATTCTTTGGCCAGGATTCCTAACATATCATGGTTACTTGCGTCCATCTCTTGTCGGAATGCTGCTTGATTACTTGTGGTAAAATTGGGTATTTGGGCAGAGAAGCCAGTATTTTGTGCGCTTCGACCCACTGAACCAGCATTTGGCGAAAACGTCGCAGGGTTAGTTGTAGTATATGTAGGTCCCGCTCCTCGTGTACCTGTCATGTATGCATATGGCATTCCATATTGACTGTTTGGTCTCCATTCGAACGCAGATGATCCAGGGGTAAATAACTGGTTTGCAGCATTCGTCGAGGCAAGTTGTATTTCGCTCGCACTTGAGGATGGAGGCGCGGTAGTTGATACCGAAACTTGAATAGTCCCTGTCGTTGTCGTATTGTTTTCAGGTATAGCCTGGGAACTATCCATGGGTCTCGATCCATTCGGACCCGGTATGTTCTGCGCTCCTTGAGTAGAAGTCGAAACATGCGTAGAATTTGCCGCTCCTGTTCCTGACCCTTGTGGGGGATCTTGATCTCCCCCTGCACTGGTCGTAACGACCATTTTCTTGTTGTACCTTCGTTTGCGAATCGGTTGTGCACTGTTTGTTAATTTACCGTTCCTAATGTTCATACAAGGTCTTGATATTTTCTAGACAAAACAAAACAATCGATTAATAACAATCTGCTTGACACTGTCCCACTGGGCATGCCAATTTGTTTACGGTGATTTCTGGTAAACAACCGCTAGTCTTCCAAACTATAATAAATATGATTTGGTTACTCGCAGGATCGACTAGATTGATCCTAGGACATAGTCAAAAAGGTTTTTATTCATGATAGTTCGAATTATGTCTATGATTGATGTGTCTCGAAATAAGACATACTTAAACAAAGAAATAAAGATTAGCAATCACCTTGTTATACACGTAAATATAACACCAGTGAAAAGTGAGTCAAAGACAAAATATAAGACAAAACTGTAAAAGTGCGAGAATCTTAAAGTGCAGAAAAGTTAAATGCTTTGAAGATAAATGACATGAAAATAAAGAGTGCAGGAATGTAAATGACAGAAAGTAAATGAAACGCAGTAATATCGAAAGATACTTGAATAAAGGAAAATACACATGTATTTAAAATGGTGTTGGTGTCATACGTACATTTCTCAGCGAACTCTTTCTCTTAACACTTGATACTTGAGTAATATGTGAGTGATTTGTACAAAATGAACACACGGAATCCTAATACTAAGACCCTTATTTTTACTAGTTTCGACCCTAACGGTCCTACACTAATCTAATGCCACGTTGCCCGCAGAAAATCCAGGGACGCCATCTGTCTTCATGCGGTTACATAAACTACTTCGAAATTCAAATCATCCCGCCTGAATCTCCCTTCGACGCGTGGCAACATAATCAGAGTCGAGAATGCCACGAAACCACGCTAAGCTTCAGTACTTCGCATATTTCGCAAAAAACGTCTAAGTCCCAAAGACTATTCTTTTCGAATTTAACTTCAGTGCTAACTATCTTTGTTCCATCTTAAACATCATTCTCGAAGCATGGCCATCAGTAGCCATTTTTATCTTCAAAGATGATCATTAGTAACCATCTTCCTTTGAATTCCAAATCTTCGAAGGACATTCTTCTCAAACAAAATCTTCAGCTAACAACTTCATTCTCAGAATCTAACACTACCAGCTCTGCTTCAGGACGAGGCTTGGGTGTGTAATTGTAGTCACGGAGCAATTGCTCATGTGATGCAGAATCTGGAATATCTGATACAGAAGGATTATTTTGAGAGGTGGAAGGAATGGGTTCATAGTTTGCATGAGGTGGGGGTTGAGAAATGGATATATTTGTGTGAGGTGGAAAGAGAGTTTGAAGAGGTGGTATATCAAGGACAGGGTTTTCAAGGGCCTGGTCAGAAGCAAGGTTGGTTGTGGGTGGAGATGAAGGAATGGGAACATTTATGATGGGTGAATGAGGAGGAGTAAGAGTTTTGGTTACAGGAGAAGAAGGAGGTGTGAGAACATGGATATTTATGGGTGATTCTGATGGGGCTTTTTCTGGTTGATTTACTGGTTCAGGGATTTGAGCAACATTTATTGGTGCAACTTCTGAATGTAAAGCAGGAACAGAATCAGGTTCAGAGAGATGTATACCTTTGGACACCTTCTGAATAGCCTCAAACACAGCCTCCAATTTTCTCTGCTTCTTACTCTTCTGCTCTTCCACAATCTTTGCCTTCCCAAGAGAAATTTCTCTTCTTCTGGCAGATTCCAGTTTCTCCTTCTCACTATCAACAGCCTTCTGACCTTCAACTTCTTGAGTTGTTGGTCCTTGAATGATTTCTTCTTGCTGATTCACAGCTTCTTGAGCTTCTTCTTCTTCATCCGAATTATTAATGATTAATTTTCTTTTTCTTGTCTCCTTCTTTTCAACAGCCTTTTCACTTTCCACATTCTTATTTTTCATTTTTCTCTTCTTCTTCTTCTTCTTCTTCTCAGCAGTCTCTTTTTCTCTATCTTTATTTTCAACTACAACTTCCTGCACTTCTTCAGCAGCAACTTCTTCTTGATCAGCTTCAACAACATCAGTAGCAGCAGCTACACTTTGGACTACCTTCTCCTGGTTAACAGAAGAATGATCAAATTTTTGCTTTGTCCTTCTTTCCTTCTTGACAACAGCATCAGGTGCTGCTTCTGAAATATCTTCTGAAACAGCAGGCCTGGAAGTGGAAAATTTCTTGCGACCACCTTTAGCAGGAGCAACTTTGCCTTCTTCTTCCTTGAGTGAGTTCAGATAAATAGTTCTGACTTCTGGGATCTCACTTCTGAAGAAGGACTCAAAGTCAGCAAGAACAGGATCTCTTCTGCTTCTTGCCCCAGGAAGAGGTTGAGGAGTTTGTACGATAACATCAATAATACTCATCTTTCTCAAAGTGAGAGCATTCAAGCAACTTCCAGTATCAACAACAAGATCTTTGATGGTCCCTTGAGCTTCCAGGTCCTCAACAATCTTGGAATGAACTAGAAGATTTGTAATAATTCTTCCAAAAGGAATAATAGTACACTTCTTCTTTCTGAAAGCATTTCTGGAATCCCTCACAGAATTCCACATGTGGTTGAAGATTATGTAGATAACATCAACCTTCTTCTGAGTGGCAATGCAATACAGAATGTATTTCTGCTCATTGTTGACAAAATCTACAGAATTGGTTGCTTTCCTGTGATAGAAACATCCCAGAAGAATCTTGGTCCAGATTTTGTAGAGATCCTTCATGCCCTTGACACGATCAGTTTTCTTCACATCTTTATAGAGAGTAGCCAATACTTCATCCCAATCAGCCCTTAGATCAATTTCATGAGCACCCTCAGGGTTTCTTAGATCAAACATCATTCTCAGGATGTTTTCATTAACGACCACAAACTTCCCATGAACAAAAGATATAATAAATTTAGGAGCTACAACAGCGTGCACCCAAAATTCTTTTATAAGATCTGGGTAAACCGGTCCATAAAACTCAGCAAATAATGAGGTCCATCCTTGAAATATGATATCTTCTTTAAGACGAAACTCATGTTCTTCTAGACTATCAAAGTTTACCATAAGTTTACAGATAACTTCCAACTCCTTTTTGGAAATAGAGCAGGCGATAACTGGAACAATTTCCTGATGTTCTTCTTGAAGATGGAGAGGAGCAGATGAACCAGCGTTGAGAGATGAAGAGGCAGCTGATCGGTCACCAATTCTGCTTATTTTCGGCAGTATTTTGTTATAGTTTGCAACATGTTCGTAAGTGATTTCAATATTTTAGTTAAGTATTTAGTTATTGGGTATTTTATTTTTGTTAAGTTTATTTAATAATCCATGAGTTCTTTTGATGTCTTTTTGGTCTGGATTTGGTAGTTTGTGTGGTCTCAGGTACAATGGCCGAAAGTCGGAGTCGGAATGCATAGAGAAAAGCATTTAGAGGGGCCAAAGGAGCTGACACGGTCTGGTGGTGTCATCTGACACGACCGTGTCAGGCAAGAAGGAGAGAGCGCAGTTTTTTGGCTACAGGGAGCAGGACACGGTCGGACCGTGTCGTATGACACGGCCGTGTCAGCGCGCGTGCAGAATTCAACATTTTAGCTTTTAGACTCTTTTAAGTGGAAAGGGTAGTTTGGACTTTGCCGGAGACATGAGTTCTGACCTAGGAATACAAAAAGGAGAAGAGAAGACAGAAAATAGGACTTTTTGGGGGGAGATTGCAAGAAGAGAATACAGAGAAGAGAAGAGACGTAAAGACGGAGAACTTCAAAGGTGTCAACCATTGAAGATCAAAGTTTGATCATCTTGTAATGTCTTTAAACTCAATTATGTATAACTCTATTACTATGAGAGGCTAAACCCCCCAATGCTAGGGGGGTGTCCCTGATTTGTCATGCTATGAATATTTATTTCTTTGGTTAATCAATCAACTATTATTTGGTTTTAAATCTCATTGTTTGTGACGAGTATTAGTTTAATGTTACGGGAACGTGAATTAACTTGATTAACACTATAATATCGAAAGGATGTGTTAATGTTTCACCAACAATGATATTGTGGAGATTATACCTAGGACTAGGATTATCTTTCAATAACTAGTATAATTCTTGTTAAGGATTGCTTAATCACTTTATCAATTGTCAACGGAAGTGTAATTGATGATTTAGGTTAAAGGTTTTCTATTAAGGAATTAAAGAAGACATTCTTGAGAATCAGTGGTTTATCTAAATGAACGTGTTGAGTGATCAAAGAATAAGATTCGTAATTTGGCAAATCATACACTGACCTAGCATATTTTACCAACCAAAAGTCAACCTTTTTTATTTGCTTTAATTTAATTTACCGTTAAGAGATTGAATCATCAACCCAACTATTGTTTTGTTCAATTGACGATATCTTTTATTTCATATTTCCTATGCAGTCCTTGAGATTCGATACTCTGGGATAATCCCATTATTACTACTCGGCGAAAATAGTACACTTGCTATTTTCCCGATCAGCAGCCATTGAAACAGTATTGAGATTGCAAGAAATATTTATGGGTTTGCGCTTAGGGTTAGAGAAAAGGGCAAAGAGATTACAAAAGTGCATGCACAAGGAGAGAGAGAATGGGAGCGAAAAAGATAAACGTTATGATTTGAAATGTATTTATAGAGGCGGATTTGAAAAAGAATGCAATAAAATTATGAGAATGAACAGTTACAGAATCAAATGAAATCAACTGCATTAAATGATGAGTGACGTTAGATGAGAGAACATGGTAATTGAAATGATTTACACAGTTACCTAGGGCGGCGTCCCATCAGATTCACTCACGCTTTTACCATTCGTGCAAACACATGTTCACCATCAGAAACACTTGATGACAGCTGTGTTGCATAGCGTTTGCTTCTGATGATGGATAGAGCTTTTCATCTTCTGATTCTGGTCACTGATTCTGACTACCATTCTTTAGAAATGATCTAGTTCTGATATGATCATCTTTCTTTCCAAGGATCACATCTTCTGAGTGAGCTGAGGTGAGTCTAGAAGATCTTCTGACGGTGTGCTCTTCATAAATTCTGAGATTCTCTAAAGATGCAGCAACTTGATCTTCTGATTCTTTGCTTATGAGATTTTCAGCTTCTGAAACTTTGCTTCTTGGTTCTACAGCTTCTGATATATCAATATCTATATCTGCAAAATTCTCAAACTGCTTTGGCTTTTCAAGACCAAGCTTATCATCAAATCTAATATTGATTGATTCTTCTACAACCAATGTTTCAGTATTGTATACTCTGTAGCCTTTAGAGCGTTCAGAATATCCAAGAAGGAAACATTTTTATGCCTTAGAATCAAACTTACCAAGATGATCTTTAGTATTCAGAATAAAACAGACACATCCAAAAGGATGAAAATATGAAATGTTGGGCTTTCTGTTCTTCCACAATTCATAAGGAGTCTTATTTAGAGTAGGTCTTATAGAGATTCTATTCTGAATATAACATGCAGTGTTTATTGCTTCTGCCCAGAAGTGCTTAGCCATATTGGTTTCATTGATCATGGTTCTGGCCATTTCTTGTAGAGTCTTATTCTTTCGCTCTACAACTCCATTTTGCTGTGGAGTTCTAGGGCAAGAGAAATCATGGGCAATACCATTTTCTTTGAAGAACTCCTCAAAGAATCTGTTCTCAAATTCACCACCATGATAACTTCTGACCTTTATGATTTTGCACTCCTTCTCAGATTGAATCTGAGTGCAGAATTCAAAAAACACTGAATGAGACTCATCCTTGTGTTTTAAGAACTTTACCCATGTCCAGCGGCTATAATCATCTACGATGACTAATCCATATTTCTTCCCTCTGACAGATGCTGTTTTGACTGGTCCAAACAGATCAATGTGCAGAAGTTCTAACGGCCTTGAGGAAGAGACAACATTCTTAGATTTGAATGCAGGTTTGGAGAACTTGCCCTTCTGACATGCTTCACAAAGAGCATCTGATTTGTATTTTAGATTTGGGAGTCCTCTGACCAGATTTAGTTTGTTAATCTGAGAAATCTTTCTCAAACTAGCATGTCCTAATCTTCTGTGCCAGACCCATTGCTCTTCAGAAACAGACATAAGGCAAGTCACCTTCTGGTTCTCAAGATCTGAAAGATCAATCTTATAAATGTTGTTCTTTCTCTTGCCTGTAAATAGGATTGAGCCATCCTTCTGACTTACAGCCTTGCAAGACTTTTGATAGAAGATTATGTCATAACCATTGTCACTTAATTGACTTATGGACAATAAGTTATGCGCTAATCCTTCTACAAGAAGTACATTAGTTATGGAAGGAGAGTTACCAATACTTATGGTTCCAGAGCCAATAATCCTGCCCTTCTGATCTCCTCTAAACTTGACTTCTCCACCAGATTTAAGCACCAGGTCTTGGAATATAGACCTTCTTCCCGTCATGTGTCGCGAGCACCCAGAGTCCAGGTACCATGACATTTTGTGCTTTATCTTCTTTGCTGCTAAGGATATCTACAACAGAAATTATCTTCTCCTTAGGTACCCACAGTTTCTTGGGTCCTTTCTTGTTAGTTTTCCTCAAGTTCTGATTGAACTTGGGTTTAGCATGATAAGTAACAGGAGGAACAACATGATATTCTTTAGGTTTGGCAGCATGATATTTTTTAGGTTGTGTCACATGCTTCTTGGTGTGTGAAGTGTTAAAACTTTTGGCATGTAAAGTGAGCCTAATATCATGTGAGTGGCCATATTTGAACTGATCATACAATGGTTTGTATGTGATTTTCAAATCATCAACAGGTTCAAATTTTTGTGAGGTATCACCCTCATAGCCAACGCCAATCCTTTTGTTTCCAGAAACACCATATATCATAGAATCAAGATGACTTCTGCCAATACTTCTAGATAGGAACTTTATGAAGCTCAGGTCATATTCTTTCAGAATATGATTGAGACTAGGAATGGATTTTTCTGATTCAGAAGGAGATCTAATATCTTTGGATAATATTAAAACTTTTTCCTTCAGTTCAGAATTTTCCACTTCCAGCTTCTTAGTTTCAAATTCAAATAGCTTTTTCAGCTTTTTGTATTTGATACTAAGATGAGCCTTGAGTTCCAGAAGTTCAGTTAAACTGGAAACCAACTCTTCTCTAGAAAGTTCAGAAAATACCTCTTCAGAATCTGATTCTAATGTAGATTCTGATCCGTCATCCACTGTGGCCATCAGTGCAAGGTTTGCCTGCTCACATTCAGAGTCTGATTCTGATTCTGATTCTGAATCATCCCATGTTTCCATAAGACCTTTCTTCTTATGAAACTTCTTGGGATTCTCCTTCTGAAGTTTTGGACATTCATTCTTGAAGTGTCCAGGCTCATTGCACTCATAGAAGATGACCTTCTTCTTGTCAGATCTTCTGCCTCCAGAAGATTCTCCTCTTTCAGGCTTCTTTGAACTTCTGAAGCTCTTGAACTTCCTTTGCTTGCTCTTCCAGAGATGGTTTACCCTTTTGGAGATCATGGACAGTTCATCTTCTTCTTCTGATTCTGATTCTTCAGAATCTACTTCTTCAGCCTGAAAAGCGTTAGTGCATTTTTTATAATTAAATTTTAACGCAATAGACTTATCTTTCTTCTAAGGTTCATTAGCATCCAGCTCAATTTCATGACTCCTCAGAGCACTGATCAATTCTTTAAGAGAGACTTCATTCGGATTCTTGGCAATTTTGAAAGCAGTCACCATAGGACCCCATCTTCTTGGCAAGCTTCTGATGATCTTCTTGACATGATCAGCCCTTGTGTATCCCTTGTCAAGGACTCTTAATCCAGCAGTTAGCGTTTGAAATCTTGAGAACATCTTCTCAATATTTTCATCATCCTCCATCTTGAAGGCTTCATATTTCTAGATCAAAGCAAGAGCTTTAGTCTCCTTGACTTGGGCATTTCCTTCATGGGTCATTTTCAATGACTCATATATGTCATAGGCAGTTTCCCTGTTAGATATCTTCTCATATTCAACATGAGAGATAGCATTCAGCAAAATAGTCATACACTTATGATGATTTTTGAATTGCTTCTTTTGATCATCATTCATTTCTTGTCTTGTAAGCCTTACTCCCGTAGCTTTCACTGGATGTTTGTAACCATCCATCAGCAGATCCCATAAGTCACCATCTAGACCAAGGAAGTAACTTTCAAGTTTATCTTTCCAGTATTCAAAATCTTCACCATCAAATACTAGTGGTCTAGTATAACCATTGTTACCATTTCCATTGTATTGCTCAGCAGAGCCAGATGTAGATGTATTTGATGGATCTTCACCAGCCATCTTGTACTGAAGCGTTTTTCTCTTCCTGAATCTTTTCTAAACACGGTTAAGTGCTTGCACCTTAGAACCGGCACTCTGATGCCAATTGAAGGATAGAAAAACACTTAGAAAGGGGGGAGGGGGTTGAATAAGTGTAGCTTTAAAACTTGTAAGATAAAAACAATTTGCACAATGATTTTTATCCTGGTTCGTTGTTAACTAAACTACTCCAGTCCACCCCCTTGGAGTGATTTACCTCACCTGAGGATTTAATCCACTAATCACACGAGATTACAATAGTTTTCCACTTAGACAACTTCTAAGTCTTCTAGAGTATACTTATCACAACCTGATCACTCTAGGAACAATCTGCTTAGATACCCTCTAAGACTTTCTAGAGTATACTGATCAACAACCTGATCACTCTAGTTCTTACAACTTAATGTAAACAGATTCTAAGAGTTACAATGCTTCTAATAAAGCTATTATCACAACTATGATTTTCTCTTAAGTTTAAGCTTAATATCACTAATTTATTACAACAGCAATGTAGTGAGTTTGATGAAGTTTGAGAGCTTTTGATTTGAACAACGTTTCAGCGTTTTTGGATCAAGTGTTATGTTCAAAGTTCGTAACCTTGCTTCTCATAAGAACTTCATATTTATAGGCGTTTGAGAAGATGACCGTTGGGAGCATTTAATGCTTTGCGTATTCCGTACAACATTGCATTTAATGTTTCACTCTTTTATCAACTACCTCGAGTCTTGCTTTCGCTGTGTCTACTGACGTTGCCTTTAATAGCTTTCAACATTCCTTTTGTCAGTACGCGTAGCCTGCCAGCTAGTACTTGCTCCTCATCTGATGTTTGTGTAAACAACGTTTGAATATCATCAGAGTCAAACAGCTTGGTGCAGAGCATCTTCTTGTCTTCTGACCTTGAAGTGCTTCTGAGCGTGATACCATGAGAACTTCAGTGCTTCTGCTTCTGATCTCAAGTTCTTCTGATGCTTCCATAGACCATGTTCTGATTCTGCTTGACCATCTTCTGATGTCTTGCCAGACCATGTTCTGATGTTGCATGCTGAACCTTCTGAGTCAGTGCTTCTTGTGCTGATTTTGTGCATACTCTTTATATAATTCCTGAAATGGAAATTCCATAGTATTAGAGTACCACATTATCTCATACAAAATTCATATACATTGTTATCATCAAAACTAAGAACATTGATCAGAACAAATCTTGTTCTAACAATTATTTTCCAATTTTTTTAACCAAAAATGCCTTTACATGGTTTACTACACTCCCACCAGGTTCTATAGATGCTTGGCCCCGTTTGGAGAGGTTATTCCATGAACAATTCTACATGGGGCAATCCAAATTAAGTCTTAAAGAATTGACCAGCATCAAGAGGAAATTCACTGAACTAATAGATTATTATTTAAACAGGTTCCGTTTATTGAAGTCTAGTAGTGCCTGAATATGAGTTAGTCGAAATGGCTGCAGGTAGGGGTGATAATAGGTTGGGCCGAGCTAGGCTTTATCAAGCCTAAGCCTGGCCTATCAAAAAAACTGAAGCCTAAGCCTGGCCTGTAGCCTGTCGTAGGCTTATTTGTTAGGCCTGAGCCTGGCCTTTCCGAAGGCCTGGTTAGCCTGTTAGCATACATAAAAGCCTATTTGTTTTAGGCATATGTAAATAAGCAATTAAAATAATGTTTAAATAGACTAACTAACTAAAAGAACTTATGAGAATGATGTTCATCAGGTGTTTTCATCTTATTTTCACAAGTTCTTCAAGATAACCAAGTTTTATTAATGTATTTTAATTCAAAGTACAAAATATAACATAATGATAATAAAAAAAAGTATTCATATTTATTTAAATAGGTCGGCCTGATAAGCTTAAAAGGAATTTTTTAGGGCCTGAGGCCTAGCCTTTTTAACTAAATAGGCTTATAAAAAAAGCCTAGGCCTTTTCTATTTATAAATAATCTATGGCCTGGCCTGAGCCTATATAGGCTAGCCTGTAGGCCCCTATTATCGACCTGGCCTATTTCCACCCCTAGCTGTAGGAGGGCTAGACTACTCTATTAGAAAGAAATTATACACAATACCTGAGAGATATGGCTCAATTAGCAGATAAAGTTCGACAAGTTGAACGTTTGAAAGCTGAAAAAACAAGGGCAAGTAAGAATTACAAGAAAGAGAGGGTGGCTTATGTCGAAGCCAAAGAAGAGGAGCCAGAGATCTTTAGTGATACTTATGGTTTCGAAGAACTTGAAGTATATTTGGCTGAGTTAAAACAAGCACCACCATACTCTTGCAAAGTTCTCACCCCAACAAATGGAAAAAACCCTGTCGAAACTGAAAGGAGTGATAAATTCCCTAAGAGAACTTATACCTTTGATGTAACCAAATGTGATGAGATCTTTGATTTATTAGTAAAAGATGACCAAATGATAGTACCTCATAACATTAAAATTCCTCCGTTAGAACAATGGAAGAAAAGAGGTTTTTGTAAATATCATAACTTTCTAGGCCATAAAACCTCACAATGTTTTCTTTTCAGGGATGTTATTCAGAATGCTATCAAGGAAGGAAGGCTGAAGTTTGGCGAAAAAGCAAAAAGCCAAATGAAGGTTGATGCTGACCCCCTGTAGCAGAAACCAATTATGCTGAACCTGTTGATGTAAACATTGTGGACATTGCTGGATTCGACCTGGACCAGGCATATGGGGCCAAAGAGGTCGAAGGCCTTGTCCTGGTTGGTAAATCTAAATAGGCCACTGAGGGCCTTACTAAAGTGGTTTCTTCTAACAAACCTATCAGAGATGTCTTCGCAGGTACTAATGAATTAGGGGCTACTGAAGGCCCAATTGCTGAAAGGTCTAAGGCCACTGAAGGTCTTAGGGTCAAATTTGAAAAGGTGAGGATTGCTGAAGGTCCTTTCCTTGGAGTCAACATGGTGGATCTGAACTAGCCCTGTCCAAAAATGGAGGAAGTCGAAAGATGCCTCAAAATGGAAAAAGAACAAATCAAGGGTGGCTACCCAAAGACTGAAGAAAGTTTACGTGATTATCTATTTCGATGCCACATGAAGAATGCTGGAATGCTGCTTTGTCCCAGATGCAGCATCATAGTGGATCGAAAGGTTGCTGAAGCATATGAAAGAATCCAACATGCTCAAACTAGGGGCAATTGGAGGCAATGGAATCAAATGCTGAATGTTTACCCCAAACCATGGTAAAGCTTGCTAAGTTTCTTGGTGCGATGCCACAAAATAGAGTCTGAGTGTTTGATGTGCCCTAGGTGCAGTATTGTGTACGATCGAAGGATGTCTGAGATGTTCAAGAGAGTTCCTTTCGCTAAAGGATGGAGTCATCTAAGCGACAATCCAGACACTTTAACTTTTGACAAAAGAGGAATCCTAAGAAGGCTAGATAGCCCTCACCCAAAGGGGAATCGAAGAGTCACCTTCAAGCTTCCTGCAGATATCCCATATATCTCATTCTTTTATTTTTTTTCTCCATATTGCAGATAGATTTGGAATAAGCAGAAGGAAAGATCTTATTTCTATTGTTTTAAGAAAATATTTTATTATTACATATAAAAGTGAGATATTTGATTTATAATATTTGTTTTCTATACTTGAATCTGATTAAACCTCATAAATGGATCAAATTATTGAATTTATAATATTAAATTTTTAATAGATGATAAAATTTGGATAGAACTATAAAATAGATATTTTCTGATGATAAAATTTTTACTTTAGACCTTTCAGCAATTGGGCCTTCAGTAGCCCCTAATTCATCAGTACCTGCGAAGACATCTCTGACAGGTTTGTTAGAAGAAACCACTTTAGTAAGGCCCTCAGTGGCCTATTTAGATTTACCAACCAGGACAAGGCCTTCGACCTCTTTGGCCCCATATGCCCGGTCTATGTCGAATCCAGCAATGTCCACGATGTTTACATCAACAGGTTCAGCATAATTGGTTTCTGCTACAGGGGGTCAGCATCAACCTTCATCTGGCTTTTTGCTTTTTCGCCAAACTTCAGCCTTCCTTCCTTGATAGCATTCTGAATAACATCCCTGAAAAGAAAACATTGTGAGGTTTTATGGCCTAGAAAGTTATGATATTTACAAAAACCTCTTTTCTTCCATTGTTCTAACGGAGGAATTTACTAAAAAAAAATAGATGATAAAATTTGGATTTATGTTTGCATATATTTTTCTCCATTTTACCTCAATATCTAAAAGATACACTGCCACTACTTTTACATTATTATAATCATGACATTACAAACAATCCTCTTTAACGAGGTACCTGCAAAGAAGTAGCATTATAATATTTGATGCTGCAAAGAAGTAGTAGCATTATAATATTATTTCTAATATTAATAAATTTTTATAATTAAGAAAGTAAATCATAATAAATGGCATAGGTGATATTATGACCACTGAGATAAATTTAGACATACACTTCACAATATTTGAAAGACATAGAAAGTTGGTCCAACCCTTCCGACCTGCATAAAAATATTATTATAAGACCAACCATTAATAATCATACAAATATATACACACACACACAGATATATATATATATATATATATATATATATATATATATATATATATATATATATATATATATATATATATATATATATTAAAAATGGTATATAGTATAAAATAATACTATATATGGTATAAAATATTAATAATTGGTCCAACCCTTCCAACTTGCATCAATTATACAAATAATAATTATTATTATTATTGTAATCATTATGGAATATTATAAATAGTATAAAATAATACTAACATCTCATCATTCTTTTTAAAATTTAATATTATTGATTATATGCAGACCAAAGATCTCATTATTCTTTTTTGTGTTTTAGCATTTTTATTAGTTGAGAAAAAATTGTTCAAACTTTAATCATAAACTGTAACATCTTATACAAAATACAATTAACTTTATAAAATTTTGACTAAGTTTGTTCAATGTAATAATTTTATACAATTTAGATAAGTTTGCTAAATATAATAATTTTAATAAATATGAGTAATATTTCAAGAATCCAAGTTGAATATGAAGAATAAGAAAAATGTGTAATAGATATTAAAAATTGTGTGTTGTGTTATTTGACAATTGACATCATTTAAAAGTAATGATGAAGTAGTACAATTTGAAAACAAATTTGAAAAAATTGACATAGTATCGTATTGGTTTTAACTTGAGTTGGTGCCTTCTTGAAAAAAAATTAAAAAGTTATGTGGTAATCCTTATTTTATGTTGGAATCTATAAATTGGAAAGAGTTAATAGCTTTGTCTATGAGTGAAAAAATATTGAATATATATGATGCACATAAAAATATACTAAAACATGATAATGATATTGTCCCGCCACACACTTTTTGAGTAGTGATAAAATAGGATAGAACTGTACTATTATTATAGCAGTAAGGCTTAAAGTAAGATGATTATTTTTCATATCTGCAAAATATGATAATAGTAAGATTTTAAAACATTGTGTCAGTATAATACCTTATCTTGCCCCATGTATACGCGAACTGTTTACTAAAACATCAACACCCATGGAAAAGAAATGTGAAATAATTGAAAGAGAAGAGGGAAGTGAAATGTTAAAAGTGAGAGAAGTGGAAATGAAAAGTAAGAGAAAATGAATTTGAAAAATTAGAAATCATAAGTGAGAGGAAAAAGAGAAGAGATGAGACATGAGAGAAAAGAGAAGAAAAGACTTGACGTGACATGTCAAAAAAGCAAAAAAAAAATGTTAAAGTAAATTAGATTTTGTACTATTTTTAAGTGATATATAGGATAAACTGAAACTTCCTTGGTTGAATATCAACAAAAAAATTAAGAGAAGAGGAAAAATAGTAAAAAAATTAAACTTGATGTTATAATTGTAATTGTTGAGTCATCAAGTTACATTTTGAAAATTATAGACACAAGGTAGAATTGATTTTTTCAAAACATCAAATTTTCTTATATTATAGATTTATGCTTCTAAAATGAAATTAATAATATTTTTAAGTTAGTTTTAGTGTATAAAATGTGATGCAAAAATAAGATTATGTTTTACTAAATCTTTTGTACACGGGAACATGAAGTTATTGATCAAAATATTGATTATTAACAGGACATGAAGTTACTAATCAAAACATTGATTATTAACGGGACATGAAGTTACTGGTCAAAATATTTTTAAGGTACACGGGGTCATGAAGCTATTGATCAAACTAATATTCGTACACGGGAACATGAAGTTATTGATCAAAATATTGATTATTAACGAGACATGAGGTTATTGATCAAAATATTGATTATTAACAAGACATGAAGTTATTGATCAAAATATTTTTTTTATTAATTATACATTCAATTATTATTTTTTCACAGTTAATCAGATGTTTTTCTATTAAAAAATATTCATCTGAAATAAATGCGCGTCCCGTACCAGAACCCGTGCGAACGCACGGGTTTGTTACTAGTTATTAAATATGTCTAAATATATGAACTATGATTGTTTATGCATGTTTAATTGAATAAGTATGTTTAGCTAAATCGATTAGATATCAGTGTGTAAACTAATCAAACTAAAAGGGATCCGAATCAAGTTGGCCTAAATATTATTTTATCAAAAAACACTTTTTCTGGTTTTAGTATCCAATTCAATTTATTAAAAGGTTTAGAAATCAACAGAGCGAAAGTTTGAGATTTTAAAACTGGACTAAGGTTAGTAACCAACAGAGCGAGAGTTTGAGGTTTAAAATCGGATAGTGGGCACTTGACATTAGTTTTAAGGATAGCGAGAGCGTATTAAAACTAATTAGATCCTTATTCATTTTCAAAGCGTGCTTTTAAACTCGACGGGACAACGAGAGCGTACGTTAGGGATTACTAGCATAACCTGAATCAACAGAGCGAGAGTTTGAGATAAGGGTTTTTAAATGAATATTATTTACTGAAAGAGGAATTCTATTGATTCTGTTGTTTTCGAAAAGTGGTTTTAAATCTGATGGGATAACGAGAGCATACGTTACGAGTTAGAATCATAGTCTGATTCAATAGAACGAGAGTTTGAGAAAAGGACTTTTAAATTAACAGTATTTAATGGAGGATTTTTGTTAGATTAAAAATCAGGCCAGTGGAACTTCAGATTCCCTAAGTTATATAAATTACATACTGATATCCGCTTATTATTATTTTAACTAGATTTAGTATTACTCCCCCCTAAAACTTAAGTAAAATATCGCTAGCCTTAGCTTTACAAAGAAACGATAGAGTACAGTAGGTTGACATTGGTCCCTGTGGATTCGATATCTTTTAAAACTACACGACACGACTGTGCACTTGCAGTCTCCCGATTAATAGACACGTAAAGTCGCGATCAATGATAAATTGAGGTTGTGAAGTGTTTATTTCCCTTGATTAGAGTACCATATGATATTATATATTTTGGGGTTGTTGGAGGTCAAAACTTGGGGTTTAAGGTCTGTTGGAAGGCTGAAAAACCAGAGATATCGCATAAAATTGTTCAGAAAAAGTGGATTTCTAGGCCCTGACACGGGCTATGTCAGCTGACATGGGTGGCCATGTTAGCCAGCAGGATTGTGGTGTCGGAAACGTGAAAAAAATGGAATTCTGGACTGAGAGTAACACGGACCGTGTCAGCTCCTTGGATTTTGTAGTGCAAAATCATTTTAGCCATAACTTTTGAACCGTAAGTCCGTTTGATGCATTGTTCGAAGAGTTAGAAAGCTAACGCGATGCACCATAAGTCCGTTGGTAAATTAAAATGAACCATGTGATGTATTTTTTCAGTAATTATGGTAAATGAAGTGATGTGATTATGCGTTGATGTAACTTGGCGCATGCTTTCTATGATGAAGTGATGTGATTATGCATTGATGTAATATGATGTATGCTTTCTATGTTGAATTGACAAGAGTATGCCTTGATATAATATGATGTTTACTATCTATGATGATTTGATATGATATGTCTTAATGTAATGTGATGTATGCTTTTAATGAGGAATTAATGTCGTTATGATGATGTTGTTGTTGGCTTGAAAATGACATTTTAAGGGGGCATCTGTTAGCCTGAGTTTTTTGATTCAGCATTTTCAAAAGGAATGTGGATGTGAGATAAATATACAAGCTAAGTACAGATGGCTAAATCACATTTTCGACACCAAAATCACAAGATTCAACATGTGGGATTTTTCGACAGAGGCAGTTAGGTGACTTGAAGTTGTTTTTGACAGTAGTAGCTGATCTTACCGAGCATATCAGATGGCCAGCAACAAAGAAGGCTTGAAATCTGGAACGGTTGAGAGGGGGAAAATGGTTGTACCTGCAAGGCACTCCGATGCCAAAGTAAGTATGTGTTCAACAAGGTACAACAAAGTGAGAGGTTTTGGGGGTAAGAAAAAGATTACCTTGCCCTTTGAGGTTAGAGGGCTATTTATAGGGTTATCCCAAGCGAAATTGGCTCCGCTTTGCAAGGCGTGAATCTAGACGACATGTGAGCTAGCTGCTACCGGGCATGAGGCTCTCTTTTGCTCGGTTATGTCTGGTGTTTTCCCAGAGCGGACCGGGGGAGGCTGTGGAGCGCGTGTCCAGAGTGCCTTGGGCTGAAGGCTGGATTGGCCCAATAGGAGTGATTGGGCCGGTCCAGAACAGGAGCCCCCCAAGTCGGTGCTTCTGCTCGTAGGAGTGACGACTTAGAGGGTGTCGATCAGAGGAGATCTTTCGGGGAGGCGGACCGGGAGTTTTCGAGGGAGATCGGTCCTGAGCTTCCGGGGAGAAGAAAGGTCAGGCGGGGAGTTAGGAAGCGTGTTGCTTCAGAGTTGTCAGTTGGGGGACGTGTCGCATTTAATGCGAAATGATGACTACCTTACTCGTAGGCTGCTAGGGTTAATGATGGCCATTCTGTTTCCCAGAGCTCGCGCGCGGCGCACGTGATGTTCTCAATTGCTTATAAATATCAGGGGTTGTCATTTTCCCCAAACTTTTCAAATTTGTCTTCTTCGCTCTCTTCTCTCCGCCGCCGATCGTGAGCTCCGCCGCAACGTTCCTTCTTCAACCTTCGTTTCTTCCTTCAAAATCCTACTCATAAGTTTGTATTTCCTTTCGTCTTTAATTTTTTATGCTTTGATTGCTCTAGAAGCCGTTTGCATGCGGTTAAGGCAGGTTTTTAGGAATGGTTTTTGAGGAAGGTTTAAGAGTTTGTTGGTGGCAGACGGCGGAGGTAGCTAATTTCTCCGTCGCTTATGGCTGCATGCGACTGAATCATTTGTTTTGAGCCATCTCCTGGTTTGTGGATTGTTGTTTGGAGTTTAGATCACGCGTTAGTGCGTTCTTAGTTTTTTTACAGAGAAATGGATCATCGTGACGTAGCACGGGTTTTTGCCCTTCCCTTTGGCGCGAGTCTTCTTCTGCTCGACGACTGTTTTCCTAGGGAAGGGCAAGGTCGGGGGGCCATTCAGTCCCCGGATTGTGGGTGCGCCCTTTCACTCTGAACGGTGGTGGAAGGGTGGATTTGATTGAACTGTCGAATTCACAATTCTCCCCTGTTTTTTAGGTGAACATGGCCGAAGCAGGGCGTCCATCAACGTCGGGTTCGTCGTCCTCGACTCCCTCGGCTCAACAGGAGGTGCCTCTGTCGGCTTGGGTGGTTCAAGAGGCGCTTGACATCGAAAGTCACTTCGTGGAGGATGGCTCGGATATTTTCTTGGAGATCGGGGGTCACGTGGATCCCGCTGGGGACGCGTCCAGGAACGGGTGGTCGATTCTTATTCGCGCTGAGGAGGACCGCATCTGTGATGTGTACGCCCCCGACCTGATCCCGATGTATGAGGTGGTTTTTCGCGAGATGGGGTTCCGCGTGCCCTTTTCCGAGTTTCAGATGGCTGTTTTCAATCACCTGGAGGTAGCTCCCGGGCAGCTTCATCCTAATGCGATTGCTTTTATCTGGGCGTTCGAGCTGACCTGTTCCCACTTGAAAATAGCGGCGACGATCCCTTTGTCATATTCTGTGTGCAGCGGACAGTAAGGGATGGTCGTTTCGGGTGGGTGTCCCTGAAGCAATCTAGAAAGATTTTCAAGTCCTATTCGGATTCTCTGAAAAACTACAAGCCGTGTTTCTTTCTTATCCGTCCCCAGTCTCGGGAGGCCCACGACAGCGTTTTTGCTCGAGTGCCGACCTTAGATATTCATGGTCGTCCGGTGCTCAATGATATTGGAGAGTCTGTTACTACCCGCAGGCAAAAGTTCAGGTTTTTCTGGTCCCGAGACCATTTTGAGTATGGGACCGACCAGTATATTACTAAGATTCCAGACTTGGACGAGGATGCTCGGGCGGATTACGCCATCCTCCAGAAGTTCGTGCAGGGCCTTCCCCCAGTTGCAAAATTGGATCGGTCGGGGAGACCTGTCGTTGATGAAAACGGGGTTACTGTCAGAGAACTGGGTGTAATCAGTATAAAGGAACTTCTGGCCAGTGGGACCGATGAGGGTGCAACAGCATATCTGGGTATCTGCTCCCTCCTTTGTTCCGCGTCTGATATATTTATTCTTGTTATTTGTTTTTGTATATATTTTTCGGTGGTGACGGGGTGACTCTTGTGTGTTTCGTGTTTTTCTTTTTCTTTTTCAGAGTAGATGGATCGGGCACGCCATGAGAGGATGCTCAAACAGGCAAGCAAGGCTAAAGAGGTCGTTAAGAAGAGTGTCGGCCCTCGGCTAGCTGTTGTGCAAAGGTCCCCGACTACTGGTTCGGGCACTTCCTCTTCCTCCCTGGCTGCTGTTGGTTCTCCACTGTGGGCTTCTGACCAGGGTAAATCCCTGAGGCCGGTCACAGTTCTTCCTTCTCCTCTCCGTCAGCAGCCGAATCCGGATGCGCTAGTTCGTCACAAGCGGCCGCGGGTTGAGTCAGTGGATTTGACTCGGGGAGAAGTTGGTGACATCTTTACCCTGCCCTCGTGCTTTCTTCAGCCTCGATTCTTCGAGGGAGGGCCCTCTTTGACTATTCCTCGGACAGAGTCTCTCCACATTGAGGGTCTGGAGCCGTCTGTTCGTCAAAGGTTCCTGGTGCAAGATGCTTTAGCTGTGGTCAGGGTTCTCGAGCTTGCTACTCTGTATGCTCGTTCGACGCCTTTGTCCGTGGAGGCGGCGAGGATGCTCGAGGAGGATGACAAGGTTAAGGCATCTGCTCTAGAAGAGCAAGACCGGGAGCTGAAGGAGCAGGGTGAGGAACTGGAGGCCGTGAAGGCTCGGTTGAGTTCTAAAGAGGATGCTCTGGCAGATGTGCAAGGCCAGTATACTCTGCTCTACTGGACTATGTACGGGGTGATGTTGTCTTCCTCAATGAAGAAGGCTTCTCTTCGCCGATCTCAGGCTCCTACTGAGGATGAGACGGATGAGGAGAAAGCCCTCTTGACCCGGGAAGATTTGATCCAGTACATAAGAGTCCTGGGGGGTGATTGTGTTGCTGCTGCCGAGGACACTTACAACTCCATTATGGCCCAGCTTAAGTTGAAGAGCCCTGGGGTGGAGTTGGTGACCGAGGGCACCGGGTCGTACCATCACGTGGAGGGCGACCAGATTGTCTCTCCGAACTTCGGGGATGAGCCAGTGACTCAGGAGACCGGGGAAGTTCAGATGGAATAAGGTGCATGAATATTTTCTGTGTTTAAGTTTTTGGCCTGCATGCCATTGTTTTTTGTTGTTATGTTCCGGGGGGTATGCCCCCCGTTTTTTATTTGTAATGATATTACTGGCTCGACTGTTATGGTCGTAGTCGGGAACACTTATCGGGCTATATGTCCATTTAAATTTGCAAGTAATTTATTTTTAACGCCTTTGTTTATTGTACCCATTTCTTTGAAGTCTGTGTGCATGCGTTTTGACTCCTTGGGCGGCGTGTCGCTGGTTTCCAACGGTTTTGTCCTTTATTGCTTTGTCTATTTCCCAAGCGTTTCTGTTCCCTTTCTTCTTCTTTAAAAGGAGGTCTTATGGGCCTTTCCTTCTTCATTTACGCAGGAGTGGGTGGCGCTAAGGGAAAAAAGGTTTCTTCAACCTCGTGCTCTCGTGGAGTGAAGGAGGTGAAGGAGAAGAAGAAGAATGTTTCGATCGGATCTGCTTCTCGTTCCCAAGGGATACGTGGTTCGGACGCGCAGGCTCGGTCTTCAGGCGTGAGAGTTGTGACCAACGCTGATGGTTCTGAGACTGAGTGGGATGAGGACTGGTATCAATATCTCCATTCGGAGGAGTTCGCACGTCGGGCAGAGTGACGTGTTTTTCTTTTGATGTGTGTATTTTGTAATGCACTTCGTGGATGATGAAATAAAGTACTGTTGTTGTTATAATTTTCAAGTGCATATTTATTTTTGCTTAATTAGGAGATTTGCTCGACTGTAACGTATTGATCGCCAAGTGTGTGGAACTGTGGTCGATTACCGGGGACATGTGCTTGGCGAGGGTGAGTCTCAGGCCTTGTTGTGCTGAGTTTTGAGCCTCATGGCATGAACAGTCCCCTCGCGAGCGGGGTGTTCTGCCGTCATGGTACTTGTTTACGACGGGAATGCTCGGTATTCGTGCCCCCCCGAAGGATAAGGAGTCTACTCGATTAAGAGAGCGGGCTTCTGTCTTTTTGTTTCATCTAGAGCTGCTCGGCGTGTACCCGGGCCGCACCTGCGTTTTAGCTGTAATATTGCTTGAGCTTTTCAGCGTTCCAAGGTCAAGCGAGTTCTTCTCCTTGTAAGTTTTCCAAATAGTATGCCCCGTTTTCAGTCTTTGCCCGGACACGATAGGGGCCTTCCCAGTTTGCGGCCAATTTGCCTTCGCGGGAGTCCTTGTGGTTTCTCTTAAGTACTAAGCTATTTACCTCGAATTCCCGTTTGACGACCTTTGCGTCATGTCTTAGGGTGATTTTTGGTTTGAGTAAAGCTTCGCGCAGAGCGGCCCCTGTTCGGATTTCTTCGACCAGGTCGAGCTCTTCTCTAATTGCTTCGAGGTTTCCCTCTGTTTCGAGGGGTTCCGCAACGCGGCTGGTGGGCACATGTACTTCGACGGGGATCACGGATTCTGTCCCGTATGTAAGTCGAAAGGGAGTCTCCCCGGTAGTGGAATGGGGGGTGGTCTGGTAGGCGCAGAGGACGCTGTGTAGCTCCTCGACCCATCCCTTTTTGATTTCGTCCAGTCTTCTTTTGATGCCCCTAAGAATTACTCTGTTAGCGGCCTCGGCTTGCCTGTTTGTCTGGGGGTGTTCGACTGATGCGAAGTGTTGCTTAGTCCCTAGCTTCGTGACGAATTCTTGAAAACGCCCGTCGGTGAATTGGGTGCCGTTGTCAGTGATGATGGCTAGGGGTACTCCGAACCGGGCGAGAATGTTTCTTTTGTAGAAACATAGTACGTTCAGAGATGTGATTTTGGCTAATGGTTCGGCTTCGATCCATTTGGTGAAATAGTCGACTGCGACTATGAGGTATTTGTTCTGATTGCTCCCGGGTACAAATGGGCCAAGGAGGTCCATGCCCCACCACGCGAACGGCCAGGGAGATGACAAAGACTTGAGTTCGTTGGGGGGCGCGAGGTGCATGTCTCCAAAGCGTTGGCACTTGTCACATTTCATAACGTATTCTTTTGCGTCGTGCTGCATGGTGGGCCAATAGTATCCAGCTCGGAGCACTTTCCTGGCAAGGGATCTTCCCCCTAGATATTGGGAGTTGATTCCTTCGTGTATCTCTCGGAGTATGTAGGGGACTGTGCCCTCGTCGACGCATTTAAGGAGGGGTATGGAGAATCCTCGTCGGTAGAGTCGATTCTCGACTAGGAC
The DNA here is from genome assembly GCF_029867415.1 of Vicia villosa. NCBI lineage: Eukaryota > Viridiplantae > Streptophyta > Magnoliopsida > Fabales > Fabaceae > Vicia > Vicia villosa. The sequence continues at coordinate 211,815,096 of NC_081180.1, read as the reverse complement.
GTACGAGCAGGATCTTCTTCTAATCACGGAGGCCTCTTTAGGGTCATTCGGTAGGAGATCGCTCGTTAGGTAGTTGTACACGGGGATCATCCAGTAAGACGCGTCTCCGATCGCGCTGACGAGCGTTAGCCCGGCCGGAGGTTCGGTGCTGGGTCTGGGAAATATCTCTTGGATCACAGACTTATTGCCCCCCTTTCTTCCTCATCTGGCGAGTTTTGATAGGACGTCCGCCCGGGAATTATGTTCCCTCGGGATGTGCTTTACCTTGACGCTTTTGAACCGGGCCATCTTTTCACGCACGAGGTTCAGGTATTCGGCGAGATGGTCGCTCTTGACTTGGTATTCACCTGACACGTGTGAAGCTACCAGTTGGGAATCGGTGAATACTTCGATCTCCTCGGCATTTAGGTCGTCGGCAATCGGTGAATACTTCGATCTCCTCGGCATTTAGGTCGTCGGCGAGACGTAGTCCTGCGAGCAGCGCTTCGTATTCCGCTTGGTTGTTAGAGGTCGGGAAAGAGAGCGATAGCGATATTTCTATTAGTGTCCCTTCTCCGTTTTCCAAAATGATCCCTGCTCCGCTTCCGGACGAACTGGAAGCCCCGTCTACGTACAAGGTCCATTTTCGAGCGCTACATGTCGTCGTGTTGGGGAAGGCCATTTCGGCTACGAAGTCCGCTAGGACCTGTGCTTTAAGCGCTTTTCTTCCCTCGTATTTTATGTCGAATTCTGAGAGTTCTAGGGACCAGCGGAGCATCCTTCCAGCCATGTTGGGGCGCCCAAGTAACTGCTTTATGAGTTGTTCAGTTCGCACGACTATGGTGTGTGCCAAGAAGTAGTGCCTCAGCCTCCTGGCCACTGTGATTAGTGCAAGGGCGACTTTCTCGATCTGCTGGTACCTGATTTCTGGGCCCTGGAGCGCTTTGCTCGTAAAATAAATGGGCTTTTGGCCCTCTGAGGTTTCTCTGATGAGGGCGGCGCTGTCGGCTTCGGTCGTGAAGACAAGATAGAGATAGAGGATTTCCCCGGTCTGGGGTCTCGAGAGCACGGGCGGGCACGAGAGGGCTTGTTTGAGATGGGAAAGGGCGCGTTCGCATTCGTCCGTCCATTCGAAAGTTGTTTCCTTACGGAGGAGTTTGAAAAGTGGGAGGGCATGCTGGGCTGATTTGGCTACGAATCTGGATAGTGATGTGAGCATGCCGTTTAGGGATTGGATGGATTTCTTGGAGTTTGGCGTTGGGAAATCTGAAAAGGATCTGCATTTGTCCGGGTTTGCCTCGATTCCTCTTTCCATTAGGTAGAAACCGAGGAATTTGCCTGCTCGGACTCAGAAGGTGCATTTTTCGGGATTAAACCTCATTTTGCACTTTCGGGATTGTTTGAAGACTTTTTTGAGGTGAGCGGCATGATCGGTCTCCACTTGGGACTTGACGATCATATCGTCCATATAGACTTCGAGCATATCGCCGATCTCCGCCCGGAACACTTTGTTCATCATTCGTTGGTATGTAGCTCCGGCGTTTTTTAGACCGAAGGGCACTACGTTATAGTAGTAATTGCCCGACTCGGTCACGAAAGTCGTGTATTATTTGTCCATTTTAGACATGGGTATTTGGTTGTACCCAGAATATGCGTCCATAAATGATAAAAGTTTGAAACCTATGGAATTATCGACTAATTTATCTATGCTAGGCAGAGGGTAAGTGTAACACCCGTATAATTTTATTATTAATTTAATTGGAATATTGAATTAATAATTAGAATTATAAAGATTTTGTGGAAATAATAGAAAATAATGGTTTATGGCATTTGGGCCATGTGAGTAAATAGTAAAAAAGGGAGGGTGATTTTATAATCCTTTTTACTAAATTATTATTATTTTTCATAAAACAATTGGATTTGGGAAGGAAGAAAGAACGTGAAAGAACAGAGGGTTGAGAACACGAAGAACGTGAAGGAGAGCTGTAGAGGGAGAGACCAAGGATCAAGAACTCTTGTCTAAGGTAAGGGGAGACTCTCCATTTAATCTCTATTATCGTGTTGTGAATGATAATGTTGATTGGGAATATTGTTTAGATCAATAGGTTATGTATTATGATTTTACTGTTGTGTTCATCATTGAATTGAATCTGAATTCCCTAATATTTGAGTAGAATTAGGTTGTGATGAGTAAAATCGAATAGAGGATCATATACTATTGATGTTGGATGAATGTTGTGTGTCTGGATATGTGAAATTGCTGGTTTTAGACCCAAATCGCAGACTGTGCAGGTGAAATCGCGAGGAAGACGAATGGGTAAGTTGCAGGTTTCTGTGAACTGCTGCCCATTTGCGTATGATACGCGTACGGTACGCGTATGGAGGGGACGATACGCGTATGATACGCTCCCCAAGTGTGCATCCGGTTGCACCATCTGCTCATACGCGTATGGTACGCGTATGGTGACTGGCAGGTACGCGTATGGCAGACTGATACGCGTATGCTTGTGCCTTGTGTGGAAAATGGTTCTGCCCATACGCGTATGATACGCGTATGGTGTGTGTGTGTTTTGTGAAATTCTGACTCTGCTGGTACGCGTATGGTACGCGTATGGCCAGCGTGACTTGCAAAGTTTTGCTGTTTTGTGATTTAAAGAGTTCAGTGATGAGTAACTCTTAAAATGCTGATCTGTTTGGAATGATGTCTGATTTATGATGATTAAGATGAGATAAATCGTATGATTGATTAATATATGATTTTATTTGAATGGTGCAATTGTAGATATATTTGAACATACTTGATGATGATGATGTATAATGATGTATGAGTAAAGATGATGCTACTCATGGTGAGATGATGATGTTGGTATGTTATATATATGTGTTTGTATGCATTCATAATCATAGTTGAGGGCTGTATCCTAAAGATGAGAGGATGCAGTGAAGGGCAAGATTCCCATTGTGTGGAATCTGTGCTGGCAGGGCTGTATCTGGATGATGATAGATCGGTCGGTGGATGATGTCCACTGGTGATGTTGGTACCACATGCATAGTGTCAGTTTCATACATGTGCATGATTTGTTTTATAACATGATTATATACGTTATATGATGACTTGTCTGTTTATCTGTGGATGTGTGGTTGATGATTGTCTGAATATGAAACAATTGGGTGGATGATATAACTATGAAATGTTATTATTTATGATGCAATAACATTGGTTAACTGTGATGAGACTCACCCTTACTTGTTGTCTTTTTCAGATTGAGGATAGCGGCGCGACTTGGTGAGGATTAGCTCATAAGTCGGTTTTTAGTTATAGTGTCGGTGTCATGCTCTGGTAGATGTAACACTGGGAACGCGTTGTTTTGGAGTTTGATTATAACTCTATTTTGTTTTGTTATTTGTAGTCTTATACATTAATGATGGATGTTTGACTTGATGAAGTATTTCCGATGTGTAAAACATGAATTGATTAATGAGTTATAATCTCAGGTGTTTTCAGTGAATGCATGATATGTACCGACGTGTGTCTTTATTTATTTTATGAATTGTGACACCTCTTGTATGTTTACTCTGATTAATAATTGTCTATATGCCGCGGGTTATTAGAGGGGTGTTACAATAGTGGTATCAGAGCATAGTCGATCGTTGTGATCAGAGTCTTAGTGTCAGTCTTTCCGTGTATGCGACTAATACGAGTTATTTGTCGATACTTTTATTCTGACTGGATTGTTTGTGTTAAGCAGAACAATGGCTGGAAGAGGAGGAAGAAACGATGATGCTATCGCTGAGGCTCTGGGCATGATTGCTGGTGTGCTGGGAGGGAATGCCAATGGAGCTGCGATTGGTGCTGACAGACTACTGAACAGTTTTCAGAGGAACAATCCTCCATTGTTCAAGGGCACGCATGATCCTGAAGGTGCTCAGAAATGGCTTAAGGAGATCGAGAGGATTTTCAGAGTCATTGACTGTGCTGAGGATCTCAAGGTGAGGTATGGTACTCATATGTTATCTGAGGAGGCTGATGACTGGTGGATGTCAACCAGAGTTGAACTGGATGCTAATGGTACAGCAATTACTTGGACTGTATTCAGGAGGGAATTCCTGAGGAGGTATTTTCCTGAAGATGTCAGAGGCAGAAAGGAAGTTGAATTTTTGGCACTGGTTCAAGGCAATATGTCGGTACCAGAGTATGCGGCCAAGTTTGTGGAACTGGCAAGGTACTATGTGCACTACAATGATGATGAAGCCAGTGAGTTCTCGAAATGTGTCAAATTTGAGAATGGTCTTCGTGATGAGATCAAGCAGGGTATCAGGTACCAGAGAATCCGGAGGTTTGTCGATCTGGTAGATTGTAGCAGGATTTTTGAAGAAGATAACATCAAGCTGAGGTCATCTCACTCTCGCGAGTTGGTTGACAGAAAAGGGAAGAAACATATGGATAGAGGTAAGCCATATGGTAGAGGTAGACCTGCTGATTGGAAGAAACCCAGTGGGGGAGATTCCAGTGCTCGTATCAGATGTTACAATTGTGGTGAGATGGGACATCGTAGGAATGAGTGCAAGCTTGATCAGAAGAAGTGTTACAAGTGTGACCAAGTGGGTCATATTGCTGCTGACTGCAAGAAGAGGGTTGTGACTTGTTACAACTGTGGTGAAGAGGGTCATATCAGTCCTAATTGTCCTAAGCCAAAGAAGAACCAATCGGGAGGAAAGGTTTTTGCTTTGACCGGGTCAGAGACTACTCCAGAGGACAGGTTGATTAAAGGTACGTGTTTCATTCATGGCACACCTTTAGTTGCAATTATTGATACTGGAGCAACTCACTCTTTTATTTCTTTGGATTGTGCTGAGAGGTTAAATCTTGAGATATCTGACATAAATGGAAGTATGGTTATTGACACTCCTGCGTCGAGTTCAGTAACTACTTCGTCTGCATGCTTGAATTGTCCGGTTGATATCTTTGGTAGAGAATTCGGGATGGACTTAGTGTGCCTTCCGTTGAAACAACTCGATGTAATCCTGGGAATGAACTGGTTGGAATTCAACCGTGTTCATATCAACTGTTTTGCGAAGACGGTAATTTTTCCTGAAGAGGTTAGTACTGATGATCTGGAAATGACAGCTAGACAGGTGAATGAAGCTATCGGAGATGGTGCAACAGTGTTTATGTTGTTCGCATTGATGAATATGAGGGAGAAAGTGGCGAGTGGCGAATTGCCTGTGGTGTGTGAATTTCCAGAAGTTTTTCCAGAAGATGTGAATGAATTACCACCGGAAAGAGAAGTGGAGTTTTCTATTGATTTGGTTCCGGGAACTAGTCCCGTATCGATGGCACCGTATCGTATGTCGCCGTCTGAATTGGCTGAACTGAAGAAGAAGTTAGAGGAATTGCTTGAGAAGAAATTTATTCGTCCTAGTGTTTCGCCGTGGGGTGCGCCTGTGTTGTTGGTAAAGAAGAAAGAGGGTTCAATGAGGCTGTGTGTAGATTACAGACAATTGAACAAGGTTACTATCAAGAATCGGTATCCATTGCCGAGGATTGATGATTTGATGGATCAGTTGGTTGGGGCATGTGTATTTAGTAAAATTGATCTGAGGTCTGGGTATCATCAGATTCGTGTGAAAAACGACGATATTCAGAAGACTGCCTTTAGAACGAGGTATGGACATTATGAGTATTCTGTAATGCCGTTTGGAGTTACTAATGCACCTGGTGTTTTTATGGAATATATGAACAGGATTTTTCATCCGTATCTCGACAAGTTTGTGGTGGTATTTATAGACGATATCCTGATATATTCTAAGAGTGAGAAAGAACATGCGGAACATCTCAGAACTGTGTTGGAGCTGTTGAAAGAGAAGCAACTTTTTGCCAAACTGTCGAAGTGTGAATTCTGGTTGGAAGAAGTCAGTTTTCTTGGACATGTGATTTCTAAGAATGGTATTGCTGTTGATCCTACAAAGATAGAATCTGTGTCTCAGTGGGAAGCTCCGAAGTCAGTGTCAGAGATTCGTAGTTTTCTTGGTCTCGCAGGTTACTACAGAAAATTCATTGAAGGGTTTTCAAAGTTAGCATTACCGTTAACTAAATTAACCAGGAAGGGACAAGCTTTTATTTGGGATGCAAAGTGTGAAGAAGGATTCCAAGAGCTGAAGAGGAGGTTGACTAGTGCTCCTATTTTGATTTTGCCGAATCCGACAGAATCATTTGTGGTTTATTGTGATGCGTCACTGATGGATTTAGGTGGTGTATTGATGCAAAATCAACAAGTGGTCGCTTATGCGTCGAGACAACTCAAAGTGCATGAAAGGAATTATCCGACTCATGATTTGGAGTTGGCAGCTGTGGTTTTTGTGTTGAAGTTGTGGCGACACTATTTGTATGGTTCGAGATTTGAGGTGTTCAGTGATCATAAGAGCCTGAAGTACCTCTTTGACCAGAAAGAGTTGAACATGAGGCAGAGAAGGTGGTTAGAATTTTTGAAAGATTATGATTTTGGTTTGAATTACCATCCGGGTAAGGCAAACGTGGTTGCTGATGCTTTGAGTAGGAAGACCTTGCATATGTCTATGCTAATGGTGAAGGAATTGGATTTGATTGAACAATTCAGAGACTTGAGTTTAGTGTGTGAAGGTACTCCTGTTAGTGTCAAATTGGGTATGCTGAAGCTGACTAGTGGTATTCTTGAAGAAATTAGAGAAGGTCAGAAAGCTGATGTGGAATTGATTGATAAGTTGACTTTGATTAATCAAGGCAAGAGTGGTGAATTCAGAGTCAACGAGAATGGTATACTGAGGTTTGGTGACCGAGTTTGTATTCCTGATATTGATGAACTCCGAAAGCGTATTTTAGAAGAAGGACACCGTAGTGGATTGAGCATCCATCCTGGTGCTACCAATATGTACCATGATTTGAGGAAGTTGTTTTGGTGGCCGGGAATGAAGAAGGAAATTGCTGAGTTTGTGTATTCTTGTTTGACTTGCCAGAAGTCAAAGATTGAGCATCAGAAACCGTCTGGGTTGATGCAACCGATGTATATTCCTGAGTGGAAGTGGGATAGCATCTCAATGGATTTCGTGTCGGGTTTACCGAGGACTGTCAGAAATTGTGAAGCTATCTAGGTCATGGTAGACAGGTTGACAAAGTCTGTACATTTTATACCGGTGAGAATGGATTATCCGATGGAGAAGCTGGCTCAATTGTATATTGAGAAGATAGTGAGTCTGCATGGTATTCCTTCAAGTATCGTGTCAGACAGAGATCCGAGGTTTACATCTAAGTTCTGGGAAGGTTTGAAGAATGCTTTGGGTACTAAGCTGAGATTGAGTTCTGCTTATCATCCGCAGACTGATGGACAGACTGAGAGGACGATTCAGTCGTTAGAAGATTTGTTGCGTGCTTGTGTGTTGGAAAAAGGTGGTACTTGGGATAGTTATCTGCCTTTGATTGAGTTTACCTACAACAACAGTTATCATTCGAGTATCGGTATGGCTCCGTTTGAGGCTTTGTTTGGTAGGAGGTGTAGGACGCCGTTGTGTTGGTACGAATCTGGTGAGAGTGCTGTGATTGGTCCAGAAATTGTACAACAGACTACAGAGAAGATTAAAATGATTCAAGAGAAGATGAAGGCTTCTCAGAGTCGTCAAAAGAGTTATCATGACAAGAGGAGGAAAACACTTGAGTTTCAAGAGGGAGATCATGTGTTTATGAGAGTTACTCCTATGACGGGGATTGGTCGAGCATTGAAGTCAAAGAAGTTGACTCCGCGTTTTATTGGACCATTCCAAATTTCTGAAAGAGTGGGAGAAGTGGCTTATCGTATCGCTTTACCGCCGATGCTTGCAAATTTACATGATGTGTTTCATGTATCTCAGTTGAGGAAATACATTTCGGATCCGTCCCATGTGATCCAAGTAGATGATGTACAGGTGAAAGACAACTTGACGGTTGAGACTTTACCTGTGAGGATTGAAGACCGAAGACTGAAACAATTGCGAGGCAAGGAAATAGCTTTGGTCAGAGTAGCTTGGGGAGGACCAGCTGAAGGCAATGTTACTTGGGAGCTAGAGAGTCAGATGAAAGACTCTTATCCAGAACTTTTTACCTGAGGTATGTTTTCGAGGACGAAAACTCTTTTAGTGGGGGAGAGTTGTAACACCCGTATAATTTTATTATTAATTTAATTGGAATATTGAATTAATAATTAGAATTATAAAGATTTTGTGGAAATAATAGAAAATAATGGTTTATGGCATTTGGGCCATGTGAGTAAATAGTAAAAAAGGGAGGGTGATTTTATAATCCTTTTTACTAAATTATTATTATTTTTCATAAAACAATTGGATTTGGGAAGGAAGAAAGAATGTGAAAGAACAGAGGGTTGAGAACACGAAGAACGTGAAGGAGAGCTGTAGAGGGAGAGACCAAGGATCAAGAACTCTTGTCTAAGGTAAGGGGAGACTCTCCATTTAATCTCTATTATCGTGTTGTGAATGATAATGTTGATTGGGAATATTGTTTAGATCAATAGGTTATGTATTCTGATTTTACTGTTGTGTTCATCATTGAATTGAATCTGAATTCCCTAATATTTGAGTAGAATTAGGTTGTGATGAGTAAAATCGAATAGAGGATCATATACTATTGATGTTGGATGAATGTTGTGTGTCTGGATATGTGAAATTGCTGGTTTTAGACCCAAATCGCATACTGTGCAGGTGAAATCGCAAGGAAGACGAATGGGTAAGTTGCAGGTTTCTGTGAACTGCTGCCCATTTGCGTATGATATGCGTACAGTACGCGTATGAAGGGGACGATACGCGTATGATACGCTCCCCAAGTGTGCATCCGGTTGCACCATCTGCTCATACGCGTATGGTACGCGTATGGTGACTGGCAGGTACGCGTATGGCAGACTGATACGCGTATGCTTGTGCCTTGTGTGGAAAATGGTTCTGCCCATACGCGTATGATACGCGTATGGTGTGTGTGTGTTTTGTGAAATTCTGACTCTGCTGGTACGCGTATGGTACGCGTATGGCCAGCGTGACTTGCAAAGTTTTGCTGTTTTGTGATTTAAAGAGTTCAGTGATGAGTAACTCTTAAAATGCTGATCTGTTTGGAATGATGTCTGATTTATGATGATTAAGATGAGATAAATCGTATGATTGATTAATATATGATTTTATTTGAATGGTGCAATTGTACATATATTTGAACATACTTGATGATGATGATGTATAATGATGTATGAGTAAAGATGATGCTACTCATGGTGAGATGATGATGTTGGTATGTTATATATATGTGTTTGCATGCATTCATAATCATAGTTGAGGGCTGTATCCTAAAGATGAGAGGATGCAGTGAAGGGCAAGATTCCCATTGTGTGGAATCTGTGCTGGCAGGGCCGTATCTGGATGGTGATAGATCGGTCGGTGGATGATGTCTACTAGTGATGTTGGTACCACATGCATAGTGTCAGTTTCATACATGTGCATGATTTGTTTTATAACATGATTATATACGTTATATGATGACTTGTCTGTTTATCTGTGGATGTGTGGTTGATGATTGTCTGAATATGAAACAATTGGGTGGATGTTATAACTATGAAATGTTATTATTTATGATGCAATAACATTGGTTAACTGTGATGAGACTCACCCTTACTTGTTGTCTTTTTCAGATTGAGGATAGCGGCGCGACTTGGTGACGATTAGCTCATAAGTCGGTTTTTAGTTATAGTGTCGGTGTCATGCTCTGGTAGATGTAACACTGGGAACGCGTTGTTTTGGAGTTTGATTATAACTCTATTTTGTTTTGTTATTTGTAGTCTTATACATTAATGATGGATGTTTGACTTGATGAAGTATTTCCGCTGTGTAAAACATGAATTGATTAATGAGTTATAATCTCAGGTGTTTTCAGTGAATGCATGATATGTACCGACGTGTGTCTTTATTTATTTTATGAATTGTGACACCTCTTGTATGTTTACTCTGATTAATAATTGTCTATATGCCGTGGGTTATTAGAGGGGTGTTACAGTAAGCGTCTTTAGGGCAAGCCCTATTAAGGTCGGTATAGTCAATGCACATGCGCCATTTTCCATTAGATTTCTTTACAAGTACAACATTGGAGAGCCAAGTAGTGTATTTGGCTTCCGATATGAATTTAGCCTCTAAGAAGTCCCTAACAGCTAATTCGGCCGCAACCATTTTTTCCGGGGATTGCTTTCTTCTCCTTTGGGCGACGGCTTTGCACTCGGGATCGATCGTCAGGTGGTGGCACGCTATTTCTGGATCGAGGCCGGGCATTTCGGCCGCGCTCCATGCGAAGAGGTAGGCGTTCTCCCTGAGGAAGGCCTTGAGCTGCCTTCTGGCTAGTTCGGGCAGGTCTGTGCCGATCTTAACTCCTCTGGTCGAGTCGTCGCCGAAGGCTATCAGCTCGAAATCCCCGTCGGGGACTGGACGGAGACCTTCCTCTGGTGTCTTCGCATCTGCTTTTCTTTCCGATTCTTTATGGAAGCGGCTGTCCAAGTCGATGGTGTCAATGCGGGGCATAGACTTGTTGGGCTCAGGGCCTGCGTTGGATGCTGCTTTGTCTTGGTTGGTTTCTTTTATAGAGTTAAGGCCTTTGGCGGAGACTTCGAAACACCTTCTGGCCGCTTCGATGTCGCCGTTGAGCATTGCAACTTGTCCCTTGGCCATGTAGTACTTGAGTTTGAGATGCACGGTTGAGGGGACTGCAATCAGCTCGGCCAGCGGCCGGCGTCCCAAGATGCACTGGTAGATCGAGGGGCATTCGATGACCAGGAATTGGACTTTGACGGCCCTTGCGGTTTCCGCCGATCCAAGTAAAACGATGAGCTCGACGAATCCCCATGGTTTTGTCACAGTGCCGTTGAAACCTTGTAGGTCTGATCCTACGTAGGGGGTGAGGTGGTTGTCGTTTAGCTGCAATGTTTTGAACAGTTGGGAGTACATAATGTCCATCGAACTCCCTTGATCGACTAATATGCGTCGCACGTCAAAGTTGGCCATTCGAGCCCGAATGAGAAGGGGAATGGTCGCGTTGGGTGCTCCGCCGGGCAGTTCCTCTTTGTAGAAAGAAATGGAGGACGAGCCGCCTTTGGCTAGGTCGAGGGTAGCGGCTTTGCTTGAACTTGCTGAAATTAGTTCGTCGAATTTCCGATTTACGGATCCGACGGTGAGTTTGCTGAATCCTCCCCCGGATATGACCATGGCGGAAGGGAAACTTTCCCATGGGCTGTGAGGAGAGGGGGAGGAAGACACCCTGGCCCAATCGGGGAGGTAAAAGTCCTCTGGTCTGGTGATACTCATGGCCACCAGCATGGCGGGCGTATCTTCCGCTGGCTTTTCCTCGGTGATCGGCTTGGCCTCTTTGGCGGCCTCTTGCTTTTTCGCGTATTGCTTTAGGTGTCCTTCTCGGATTAATATTTCTATTGCGTCCTTCAGGTGGATGCAGTCTTCTGTGTTATACCCGTGGCCTTTGTGGAACCGGCAGAACTTCGATTTATCCACGTTTGTGCAGGCATGGATTTCGGGAAGGGGACTTTGCCCGTTTGGAATTCTGCGTTTGCGCATTCGTTCAAGATGCGTTCTCGGGATGCGTTCAGAGGGGTGTACTCCTGAAATTTTCCTGCTGGTGCCTTGTAGTCTTTCGGATCTCGTCCTTTATCTTATTTCTTCTTATCAGTTCCTCGGAGAGAGTCGTCTTGACGGGCACCTTTAGTATTTTATTCCTGTCTTGAGTTGCAGACTGCGTGGGCCGCCTCCTTTTCCTCGTATTGTATGTATGCCTAGGCCTTGAGGAAAAATTCGTCCAGAGTGGCGGGCGTCTCAATCCCGACGGCTTTGGCGAAATCTGAGCGTGGCCGGAGGCCTCGCTCGAGCAAGAACTTCTTCATATGGGCGGTTGTGGATACTTGCACGGCCTCTTTGTGGAACCTTTCTATGTAGGACCAAAGGGATTCGTGTTTTCCTTGGATGATGGCTTCCATGGAAGCATCGGACTTTGGATGTCTTCGGGAGGCCGTGAAATGTCTATAGAAAAGTTTCTAGAGCACTTTCCATGAAGTGATGGATTCATCGGGTAAACTCTTGTACCACGTCATGGCCCCTTTGCGCTGAGTGGTCGGGAACAGACGGCATTTGATTGTGCCGGGCACCCCTCTATAATTTAGGAGGGCGTTGATGTTTTTGATGTGCTCGTTTGGGTCGGTGGTCCCGTCATATGTGCCTAGCGGCGGGGGTTTTTCAAGACCGTCCGATTGGGGGGCTTCTAAGATTGCATGGGATAGAGGGCCCCGACGCTCCTCTGCTTCGTCGCTGGCGGAAGGAATGGAGGCTGCGACTCCGCCTGTGTCGCCTACAGTTATCGTCGTGCTTCGTAGGAGGTGACCTGGATCTTATTTTTGGTCGAAGGGAATGTGAGCGTTGTTAGGAGCGGTGATCGCTTGACCCTTTCTTGGAAGCGGGGCCCGTGTTCTCCCTAGGGGAAGGTGAACGAAGGCGTTTCTTAGGAACCATGTCGCGCCGGGAGTGAGATTTGTGGCTGGGGGGGAGTCTTCGAGTGGCGCTTCCGCTCAAGTGCCCCGATCCTGTCGTTCTGCTGCTGAATAAGTGCGTTTGTCTGCGCAAGGGCGGCCAGAACGGTTGTCATGGTCTGGTTCTGGGGAGCTTGACCTTTGGAAGAGAAAGGGTTTTCCAGAACCTCTTCGTGGTTGTCTTTGCCACTGGTGTCTCCGAGATGATGGAGGGCATCATCTTGGAAATTCTTCGGGGAAGGAGACGCCGTGGCGCCGTCCCGAGGGACGGTGCTTCTGGGAGGAGGAATGACGACGGAGATGTCGTTCTTGTTGAGTAACACAACGTCCAGAGAAGAGGAGTCTTCGTTATTGCCAACCATGGTTGATGGTTGAGTTAGAGCTTTGGTTTCTGGATTCTTGCAGGAGACAAGAACTGATCAAGAAAGTGCAAGAAGAGAAGACGGGGAAGCTGGAGTTCCCACAGACGGCACCACTGATCTTACCGAGCAGATCAGATGGTCAGCAACAAAGAAGGCTTGAAATCCGGAAAGGTTGAGTGGGGGAAAAATGGTTGTACCTGCAAGGCACTCCGATGCTAAAGTAAGTATGTGTTCAACAAGGTACAACAAAGTGAGAGGTTTTGGGGGTAAGAAAAAGATTACCTTGTCCTCTGAGGTTAGAGGGCTATTTATAGGGTTATCCCAATCGAAATTGGCTCCGCTTTGCAAGGCGTGAATCTAGACGACGCATGAGCTGGCTGCTACCGGGCACGAGGCTCTCTTGTGCTCGGTTATGTCTGGTGTTTTCTCGGAGCGGATTGGGGGAGGCTGTGGAGCGCGTGTACAGAGTGCCTTGGGCCGAAGGCTGGATTGGCCCAATAGGAGTGATTGGGCCGGTCCAGAACAGTAGCGGTTTTGCAACTGTTCAATAACTGAAGACACATGAAAGAAAAGCAGAAAACAAAAACCAATGTAATAGTGTATGTGTAAGATTGTAAGTAACCGTTGTTGACGATTAGTATATAAATATATTTTGTTTTTGGAAGAAGGGGTCACATTTTCATTCTATTCTCTTTAGAATTCACACATCCAAATTATAGAGATAAATAATTTGTGATAAATTTATGAACTTGCGTCTCACTTTTAATTTAAGCATTTTTACTCAATTGCTTTTATTGTCTTTCTTCATTTACTTTATCCCTTCAATTAATTTTGCATTTTTTTTCTGTGAATTTCCCGTTCAATTGCTCTAAATTGAAACATTAAACTTTTAAGCACTAATACACTTTTTCAAACTTTTCACACAAAGTGCCCAATAAAATGTTTCGAGTTTGATACTGCAATTGAATTAAAACACATGATTTTTTTACTAAAAATACCAATAAACAATATCATATTTTTTCAATTAAATATTAACCGTTTTAAAAAAGTAACGAGAATAATTGAGTTAAATTCATACTTAGTGTAAAACCATATGTACATAGACATCCAATTAAAACTCATACTTTTTCACATTGTATAATTGAGTTAAATTAAAAAATTAAAACAAGAGTGAAGACCCATTTTGGTCCTTCACAAATATTACACGATTCAAATTAGTCCCTCACAAAAAAATTGACCCAACTTAATCTCTAACAAAATTTAACCGGATCATATTAGTCCTTCTGCTAATATTTTTCTTAAATCAGTTTTTCCTACTTTTAAATCGGTTCTTTTCATACTTTTAAACCGTGACTGGACTGACACGTTGGATTTTTTTTTAAATACTAAATTAATTTTTATCTTTAATTTCATTTTTAAACTGTAATCAATGAATAACATCAAAAAAGCCAAAATTGTTTCTTAAAAAGTAATTTTTAAACAAGTAATTTCCATGATTTCTACTAATATTATCAAATTCTATACATAAATTTTTATCTATGAGGTCTCTATAAGTACAAGCCTACACTCATCAAGAAGTTTTCGATTCATGGCAAACATCATAAGTGAACAAATACCAAAGCACAAGTGAATGACTCAAGAAAAAGTAGGATTTTGGCTATCTAAGACACTTTAGGTCGACCCACCACATGCCCAGGTCGACCTATAAAGCTTCATTCACTCAGCATAAGGATTTGTCTCAGATAGGTTGACCCATCTAGTCCTCAGGTCGACTCAAACTGAAACAAATAAAGAAGTTTCACCTCTGCCCCATTTAGGTCGTCTCAACCAAGTACCTAGGTCGACCTAAACTGAAGAAAAGTCACAAGAACCAAATCCAACTGCAGTTAGGTTGACCCAGAGCTTCAACAGGTCGACGCAACTGGACACAAACAGAAGTGTGTTGAATCTGCTCCATTTAGGTCGACCCAATCAATAAGGTAGGTCGACCTATTACCTCAAAATCTGCCAAATGATGTGTTTCCTCTGTGTTTGGTGTGCTGCACCTGTTTATATCATTTTCGGTTAATTATTCATTTTGAACACCAACAACTGAAAGATACACAAAGGCTTCTCATCTTCGTTCTTCTTCTCAACTCCAACACAATTACACACAATCATTCTTGTGGTGAGGGTTTGTGATCAAGATCGATAACTTCCATGGAAAGGAATTGAAGGTTCCCAATGGGTGAAGATTTGTGGGGTTTTTGGTGAATAAAATCTGCGGATTTTTTCCTCCAAGATTGGTGAATTTTGGGGGTTTTTATCAAGAGGCTTCATCTAGGATTCAGCTGAGTGTGAAGATTGAAGAATAAAGGTTCGAGCAATTCACAACACTGCAGAAAGGGAATCAATGATAAGCTCTTGGAGGATACTTGATCTGGCTCAAGATCAGGGGGAAGAAGATACAAAGAATCAACATAATCGGTTTATCGTTATTGCTTTGTTATCTTTGTACAAACTATTTTCAATCATAATGAAAGACATCCCAATTCCCGTTTGGAATTGGGGGCAGATGTAGTCGTAGCGAGGACGATCGACGAACTGCCTGAACAAATATCGTGTTCTTATTGCTTTTATCTTTTCGTTTACGTTTCGCTTATTTCTGGTCATAATTGCAAATTGATTAACCTGTCAAGTGTTAAACTTGTGTGATAAGATTCTGCATAATCATCACAAGTCACCACACATTGACATATAACTCAATTTGGACATTATCACCAAGTGTTTGATATATGGCTTCTATCATAAATCAAAGCCATTGAAAACAAGTTATCAAGCAAACACTTAAATGATTTATAACAATTGAAATTGGTTGATTCTCTAAAAGTTTTCATCATCACATTTAAAATAAGTTTGTGGTTTAAAAACACATATAATACTTCCAGTAGCGGTTCGGAATAGTCGCGAGTCGATCCCTAAACGCTTTCGCCATATTTTTAACAAGGAAATTAGATTGAATTCTAAGGTATCTATTTACCCCCTCTAGATACTGAAGCCTAACGTCTAACAAGTGGCATCAAGAGCTCTGGTTTATTCCTTGCTACGTGAAACACTTATTGGACAAATGGCTTCCGGACCTAAAGGGGCTCACGATAGAGCTCCAGTTTTCAACGGTGAAAACTATGGCTATTGGAAGGATTCTATGTGTGTTCATATCAACTCCATTGATAGGAACATTTGGACAACAATTGTTAATGGTCCTTTTGAAATTACTATGACCAATGAAGCAGGTGTTGTCATTCCTAAACCTGAAACTAGTTGGAATGCGGATGATGAAAAGAAGTACGGATACGATTAGAAAGCGAGAAATATTCTGATCTCAGCTCTAGGAGTTGATGAATATTATCGCGTTTCCCATTGTAAAACTGCTAAGGCTATGTGGGACACATTGAAAGTTGCACATGAGGGCACGGATGATGTCAAACTAGCTAGAATCAACATGTTAACTCAAGAGTTTGAACTCTTTCATATGGAAAATGGTGAATCCATTGAAAATATGCAAAAGAGATTCATACACTTATAAATTGTTAGACGCTGGCCTAAAGATCTAGAGGGGGGGGGGGGGTGAATAGATCTCACTAAGTTTTTACGGATTTTTCTACTGACTCGAGCGAAAGCGGTTCTGAATCGACTTGCGTCTATTCCGGACCTCTATTGCAAAGGTCGTATGTGTTTCAAAACCAAAAAGTAAGTGGAATTGATGGTGAAGTAATATGATGGCTAACCAATACGTTTAACAACTGAAAACCAATTAGCTCCTAGATTGACAACTTTGATTTGCAATGCAGTAAGATTGGATTAAGCAAAAACACAAACACTTGGTGATACGTTCAAATTGATAGTGATTCAAGTTGTGGTGAATTGTGATGTTTGTGCAGAACTTTAATTCACAATTTTAACACTTGAATCGTTAATCAATTTTGCACTTCTAACCACTTATGAACAGAAAGTAAAAGAGAAAGTAAAAGCGACAAGAACACGATATTTGTTTAGGCAGTTCGTCGATCGTCCTCGCTACGACTACGTCTGCCCCCAATTCCAAATTGAAATTGGGTAATCTTTCATTAATGTTGAAAGTAGTATATACAAAGAAGATAACAAAGCGATAAACGATAAACCAATTATGTCGATCCTTTGAATCTTCTTCCCCCTTAATCTTGAGCCAGATCAAGGTTATCCAAGAGCTTCACTTTGATTCCCTTCTGCAGTGTCTTGATTCCTTGAACTCCCCGTTCCTCAATCGTTACACTCAGCCGAATCCTCAATGAACGCCTCTTGATAAAAACCCCCAAGAACCACCCGTCGTGGAGGACAAAACCCACAGATTTTATTCACCAACAAACCCCACAAACCTTCACCCACTAGGAATCTTCAATTCCGTTCCATGGACGTTATCGAACTCATCACTAACCCGCAACGCAAGAATGATTATGTGTAATTGTGTTGGAGATGATGAAGAACGAAGATGAGAAGCGTTTGTGTATCTTTCAGTCGTTGGTGTTTCTTGAATAATAACCCTTGCACAATATATATGATTGCATAACAGTTAGAACCAAGAAAAACTGATTTTTGAACTTTCTTGATCAGTTAGGTCGACCACTTGTAGTGCTTAGGTCGACCTAACAGAGCTTGCAGAATTTTGCTCCCAGTTAGGTCGACCTGTTGAAGGAGTAGGTCGACCAGAATCCTCTTCTGATGCATTCTGGGGACATTTTCACAGATTAGGTCGACCTAGTTGATGTGTAGGTCGACCTAACAGGCTGGTATGTAGAATTCATCAATTTAGGTCGACCTAAATGATGTGTGAGTCGACCTAGCAGGGATATATGAATTTTTCTCCATTTTAGGTCGACCTGGGTTGATGGTAGGTCGACCTAACTGCTGTTTTTCTGCATTCTTCTTGTTTTGCTTGTGTTGAGGCAACCTATAAACATATAAACATAATGGGTTGACCTATGAGTGATCAATGCTTGCTTTTCTTTAAGTTTTCTGCTTTCGTCTTGTTGTTTGAATGCTTATTTGAGTTTGCCATGAATCAAAAACATCTTTGAGTGTAATCTTGTATTCACATAAATCATTTAAATTCTCTTGATAGACCTGTTTCCAATGCAAATGCTACTAACAAAATTTTAAGAAGTTTAACCAGGGAATGGCAACCCAAGGCTACAACCATAAAGGAAGCAAATGATCTAAATACCTTAGACATCACCACTCTCTTTGGTAAACTTGAAGAACATGAGCAACATCTTAAATGCCTTGACATGCATGAGAAAAAGGTAAAGAAAGATAAGAACATGGAGAAAAAGGTAGAGAAGAAGTCAATAGCTCTAAAGGCTTCAAGCTCCAAGACCTCAAAGCAAGAGCAAGAGGATAGTGATACTAGTGATGAGGAAGATTCAGATGATGAGGAAATGTGACTGTTTGTGCGAAGATACAACCAATACATAAGGAAAAATGGAGCAAAACACTCCGACAAAAGTTTGATTAACTATAGGAAGCAATTCAACAAGTACAAATAAGATGAGAACAACAAAGGAAAATCCAAAGGTCCTTGTTTCAATTGTGGTAAAGTTGGTCATTACAAACCGGATTTTCCATACCTTAAGAAGGAGAAAGAGAAGAATCAAAGCAAAGGTCACAACAAGCCTAAAAGAGCCTATATAGCATGGGAAAGTGATTCCTCTAGTGAAGACTCATCAAGCGTTGAAGAAGAATCGGCAAGTTTATGTCTTATGGCTCATCAACACAAGAAAAAGAAACGTGTAAGTCATCTTAAACGTGAACTTGTAGATAAGGTATCTCATGCTCAATTAAAACTAGCTTTTGAAGAACTACATAGAGATGCAATTGAAGCTTTCAAACTTTTGGCCTCAAATAAGAAGTTTTTTTCATATCTTGAATCAAAAGTTGAGAAGACCGAAAAGGATATGGAAGCTTTGAAACAATCTATGCTAGATATTCAAAAGGATAAAATTGAGGAAGATCCTACATCATGGTTTGGTTGTGAGACATGTCATATTTGGCAAAAAGAAGTAAGAGATCTAAAGGCCAAATTAGATAAGGCTCTACAACCAAAAGTGACTTTTGCGGTTGATCCAAATAAGTTCAAAAGATCGTATACTCCTTTATATAGTAAATACACTTTTGTACCAAAAGTATCAACTAGCAAAACAACATATTCTCATCATATTACTTGTCACTATTGTTGCAAAAAGGGACATACCATTGAAAAATGCAAATTTAGGAGGATTTTAGTTCCTAAAGGAGTATTTCAATGGTTTCCGAAGTGCAACAATTTATGTACTCACTACCAAGGACCCAATGAAAATTGGGGACCTTCCACTCTAAATTAATTTTGCAGGAAAAGTATCTTGAAATTGCCGAAAGATTGTGGTTCCTTGATAGCGGATGTTCAAGACACATGACGGGAGACATATCACTTTTTGTTGAGTTCCACGCAAAGAAAAAGGGGTATGTCACCTATGGAGACAACAATCGGGGAGCTATACTTGGTAAAGGAAGTGTAGGTAACCCGTCTACCACAACTATAATTGATGTTTTACTAGTAGAAGGTCTTAAACATAATCTCTTAAGTATTAGTCAATTGTGCGACAAAGATTTCAAAGTAACTTTCACAAATTCTGGTTGTACAATTGAACATATTAAGAAAAGAGACATTGTGTTTAATGGCACAAGAGTAAACAACATTTACATGCTAAACTTGGATGAAGTGTCTAAGTCAAATGCCAAGTGTCTTATAGCTTTAGGAGAAGACTCATGGCTTTTGCATAGACGCCTTGCTCACATAAACTTTGACTTACTAAATAAGGTTATCACAAAATATTTAGTAATCGGCTTACCAAAAATAAAGTTTTCAAAAGATCATCTATGTGATGCATGTCAGAAGGGGAAACAAACAAAAGTGTCTTTTAAATCAAAAAACGTGGTTTCAACATCACGTCCCCTTGAACTTCTTCACATAGATCTCTTTGGCCCTTCAAGGACGAAAAGCATAGGTGGAAACATCTATGGGTTTGTCATTGTCGATGATTACTCTAGATTTTGTTGGACAATCTTCCTACCTAGTAAGGATCAAACATTTCCAGCATTTACTCAATTTGCAAGGTTATGTCAAAACAAGATGAACACCAAAATAGTTGCAATCCGTAGTGACCATGGTGGAGAATTTGAAAATTATCTTTTTGAAAAATACTGTGATAAACATGGAATTGAACATAACTTCTCAGTTCCTAGAACACCACAACAAAATGGGGTGGTCAAACGTAAAAATCGTGTTCTAGAAGAGTTGACAAGAACAATGCTCAATGAAGGAAATCTACCCAAATATTTTTGGGCGGATGCTATTAGCACCGCATGTTATGTTTTGAATAGGATACTAATTCGTCCTATACTAAACAAAACACCATATGAACTATTAAAGGGTAGAAAACCAAATGTGTCACACCTCCATGTATTCGGTTGCAAATGTTTTGTGTTAAATAATGGTAAAGATAACTTTGGTAAATTTGATGCTAAAGCGGACGAAGGCATATTTCTTGTTTACTCTCAATCTAGTAAAGAATATAGGATTTACAACAAAAGCCTACTTATAGTTGAAGAGTCAATTCGTGTGTCCTTTGATGAATCTTACTCAAAATGTGTCGAGAAAGGTATATCTTTTGATAGTGCAGACCCATCTCCTAAAGATATTGTCAAAGAAAAGGAAGAAGAAAGTAAATTATTGAAAAGGAAGAGGCTAAGGAAGAGAAAGATGAATCTCATGATAGTGTTGAAAAAGAAAGCATCTCAAACAACGAAGAACTTCCTAAAGCCTGGACAAATGTAAAAGATCATCCAATCGACAACATATTAGGTGACATCTCAAAGGGCGTTACAACGCGCTCCAAGATAAGTAACTTTTGTCATCATTTTGCTTTTGTTTCACAAGTTGAGCCGAAAAACGCAAAGGACGCATTACTTGATGAGCATTGGCTAATGACCATGCAAGAAGAATTAAACCAGTTTAAACGGAATGATGTTTGGGACCTTGTCCCTCATCCGGGAGAACATCAAGTAATCGGCACTAGATGGGTTTTTTGCAACAAACTTGATGAAAACGGAGTTATTACTAGAAACAAAGCTAGATTAGTAGCTCAAGACTACAATCAAGAGGAAGGTATTGATTATGAAGAGACGTACGCTCCCGTAGCACGTCTTGAGGCAATTCGTCTCTTGCTTGCTTATGCTTGCTCAAAAGACTTTAAGCTTTTTCAAATGGACGTTAAAAGTGCCTTTCTAAATGGCTATATTAATGAAGAGGTCTATGTAGCTCAACCACCCGGTTTTGAAAATTACAAGTATCCAACACATGTTTACAAGTTGAAACGTGCTTTATACGGTCTCAAACAAGCCCCTAGGGCTTGGTATGAACATTTAAGCAAATTTCTACTTAGTCAAGGATACTTTAGGGGTAAAGTTGACACTACT
Organism: Vicia villosa; assembly: GCF_029867415.1. Lineage (NCBI taxonomy): Eukaryota > Viridiplantae > Streptophyta > Magnoliopsida > Fabales > Fabaceae > Vicia > Vicia villosa. The sequence goes on along the minus strand of NC_081180.1, from coordinate 211,793,648 downwards.
CTCTTCATTAAAAGAAAAGATAAAGATATACTTTTGGTTCAAGATTATGTAGATGATATAATCTTTGGGTCAACTAATGCAAAACTTGTCAAAGAATTTTCTAAGCTTATGCAGAGTGAATTTGAGATGAGTCTCATGGGAGAATTGAACTTCTTGGTCTACAAATCAAGCAGCTCAGTCATGGAACTTTCGTTAGCCAAACTAAGTATTGCATAGAATTGCTCAAGAGATTTGGAATGAGTAAGGCAAAGGAGATTGACACACCTATGGCAACCAATAGCAACCTAGACAAGGATGAAAAAGGTAAAGAGGTTGATGTGAAATTGTACCGAGGCATGATAGGCTCACTATTGTATCTCACAGCCTCAAGACCGGACATTATGTTTAGCGTATGTATGTGCGCGAGATACCAATCGTGCCCAAAGGAATCACATCTAAAGGCTGTAAAAAGAATTCTACGATACCTCCATGGAACTACTACATATGGTCTATGGTATCCTAAGGGAAACGAGTGCTATTTGGTGGGATTCTCCGACTCCGACTTTGCTGGATGCAAATTTGACAGAAAAAGCACCAGTGGCACATGTCATCTATTCTCAAACTCATTGATAAGTTGGCACAACAAGAAACAAGTATCAGTCGCGTTATCTACAGCTGAGGCAGAATATGTAGCTGCCGGAAGTTGTTGTGCTCAGATATTGTGGCTCAAACAGCAGCTTATTGATTTTGGCATCAAACTTGATCGCATACCAATCATGTGTGACAACACAAGCGCCATCAACCTAAGGAAAAATCCTGTGCTACATTCGCGAACCAAACATATCGAAATAAGGCATCACTTCTTAAGAGACCATGAAGAAAAAGGAGAAGTTGTGTTTGAACATGTTGAGAGCAAGAAGCAATTGGCGGATATCTTCACCAAACATCTTACTACCGAGCCTTTCTTCAACATTCGCAGAGAATTAGGGATATTGGATATCTCTAATTTGAGCTAAATATGGTTTTGTTTATCTAATTATTCTAACTCTATCTATTGATTATGTTTAAGCTAACATATCTCTTAGTGTCAAGGTAGTACGCAACCAGTCAAGGATCGTGCTACATCGACAAAAGGAACATACTTTCTCTTACATCATGATGTCAAGATATCCGGAAATCGAGAAAGCGGTAACATGTTTGTTGTTCACTTCCAAAAATATTATCGATTCTATAATATGCAATCAATTGACATGATTATAGTGACCTCATATATGCTTCTCAATAACTCTCATTTTCATATAGATTGATCATCCTTAAGCATAATGTGTCAATGTTTAAGCATACATATGATATTTACTGCATTCCATGCATTTAGGGTCTTTTGAGTCGACCCAAATTAGCATTGAGTCGACCTACTGAAGCATATTTCCAAAATAAGAAAAATAACATCAGTTACGTCGACCTAGCTTGGCTTTAGGTCGACCTACTCTGTTTTTTTTTAAAAATACACAGCCACTGATCAGTCTAAGTCGACGCAGATTCTAATTAGGCCGACTCGGCCCATATGTCATGCATATACATCCATTCACTTTCAGTTTTCATCTATCTCAAGCATAACCTCTCTACGGCAACCCTAATTCTCTAAACACAAAGTCTCTGAAAACCTCCACATCTTCATCAAATTCATCCTCAACAATGCCTCCAAAGTCGAGAAAAGGAAAAGAAATTGCGTCCGGATCTTCATCTCGACCAGTAAGTGCTCTGCCTCTCGTTCATCCCGATTGTAAGGCTGATTTTGAAAAATGGCACATGAAATGAAAAATCATTAAGCAATATGTGTACAACCCTAAGGTAGCCGACTGTATGAATATTCCTGAAATTACTAGTCTTATTAAACATCAAAATATCCATCCACTGTTGGAGTGTGACACTCCATATAATGAAGATATTGTTCGTGCCTTCTATACCGGTTTACAAAAGGGTGAGGGATGTTATTTCCGATTCAAGATGGGGTCACGCTCACACCTTGTTGATAAAAAGGTTTGGGCCAGCATTTTTAGCCTTACCCTCGAGGATGATGAATTTCGTATAGAAGATGGTGATGTTCCGGCAAACTATGATCACCTGGCCTACATGAGATCAATTCTAAAGGACCCCACCGTTCTTGATAAACCAAATGAAACCATCACAGCAGGGCACCTAAAGAGAAATCCTAGGCTATTGAATTGGATCATCTCCCGAATCATTCGACCACGATCGGGTGGATACTCTAGGATTGAACGAAATGAGATTGTGTTGATGTACTTACTACAAAACAAGACTCGTGTGCACTGGCCCTACTTTCTAACCACCAAATTCTATGAGGTAAAGCAGAAAACTACCGCTCTATGCTATGGATCGATCATTCAGAAAATTGTGAACCACTTTGGTATGACGATTGATGGGCTGACTTACACTAGGATCAAACATCCTCAAGAGTTTTCTCAAACAACTTTGACTCTCATGGGCTATCATTGGGATCCAAATAGGCAAGCATACTACCTCATCCAAAAGGGGACTGGAAAAATTATCTACAACTATGATGATCCTGCTGAGATTGGTTCTCTTGGAGGAAATGAAGAGGAAGAACATGACCTTGACATGCCTATTCATGATGATCATGTCATGGAAGATGTTCCTCATGATGGAGACTCAAATTGGCAATATGTACCTCCTCAAGAAAAGGAAATTCCTTGGGGATACACAGATCCGCCGCAACCAGATCAATCCAACATCATTTTCATGCTAGAGAACATGCAACTACTTCAACAACAACACTTTGAGGCACAACAGCTCCAGCTTCAGAATATGCAACAAGTTCAACAGGAACGCTACAACGAGCATCAACTTCAGTATGAAAATATGCATCACTTGGCTCAAGAGCACAAAAGTGATTTTGAGACCTTTGCCTCAAATATCACTGAAAGACAGAACCGCTTTGAAGAAACAACAACTAACAGGCATGCTAGTCTGAGTCAAAGCTTCAACATACTCAACAGATCCGTTCTTGACCTACTTGAGCAAGTTGAAGAGGATAGACTCAAGGTTTTCAGAGAGGAAGAGGAAGGCGAGGGAGACGTTAGAGGACATTTCATTTCATTAGTTCATAGCTTTGCATTTCATTTCATATCATGTTTATGCATCTTTTATCATCTGAATTTCAGCTTGGTTTGTAATCATAACATGCTTTAAACTTGGATCTTATGTTTTATTACTATTATGGTATGTCAACCATTATCTTGTTAAAATTATCCTATGCGTTTTTTCTCCTATTACCTTCTTTGTTTCAATTTTTTGAGGTTGTCAAAGGGGGAGTAGATGAGAGAGTATGAGTACGGGGGAGCTTACGCATTCAAGAACGGGGGAGCTTACGCATTCAAGTACGGGGGAGCTTACGTCATTCAACCAATGTTTGCCATCACCAAAAAGGGGGAGTATGTAAGTACAAGCCTACACTCATCAAAAAGTTTTCGATTCATGGCAAACATCATAAGTGAACAAATACCAAAGCACAAGTGAATGACTCAAGAAAAAGTAGGATTTTGGCTATCTAAGACACTTTAGGTCGACCCACCACATGCCCAGGTCGACCTATAAAGCTTCATTCACTCAGCATAAGGATTTGTCTCAGATAGGTCGACTCAAACTGAAGCAAATAAAAAAGTTTCACCTCTGTCCCATTTAGGTCGACTCAACCAAATACCTAGGTCAACCTAAACTGAAGAAAAGTCACAAGAACCAAATCCAACTGCAGTTAGGTCGACCCAGAGCTTCAACAGGTCGACGCAACTGGACACAAACAGAAGTGTGTTGAATCTGCTCCATTTAGGTTAACCCAATCAATGAGGTAGGTCGACCTATTACCTCAAAATCTGCCAAATGATGCGTTTCCTCTGTGTTTAGTGTGCTGCACCTATTTATATCATTTTCTGTTAATTATTCATTTTGAACACCAACAACTGAAAGATACACAAAGGCTTCTCATCTTCGTTCTTCTTCTCAACTCCAACACAATTACACACAATCATTCTTGTGGTGAGGGTTTGTGATCAAGATCGATAACGTCCATGGAAAGGAATTGAAGGTTCCCAGTGGGTGAAGATTTGTGGGGTTTTTGGTGAATAAAATCTGCGGATTTTGTCCTCCAAGATTGGTGAATTTTGGGGGTTTTTATCAAGAGGCTTCATCTAGGATTTAGCTGAGTGTGAAGATTGAAGAACAAAGGTTCGAGCAATTCACAACACTGCAGAAAGAGAATTAACGATAAGCTCTTGGAGGATACTTGATCTGGCTCAAGATCAAGGGGAAGAAGATACAAAGAATCAACATAATCGGTTTATCGTTATTGCTTTGTTATCTTCTTTGTACAAACTATTTTCAATCATAATGAAAGACATCCCAATCCCTGTTTGGAATTGGGGGCAGATGTAGTCGTAGCGAGGACGATCGACGAACTGCCTGAACAAATATCGTGTTCTTATTGCTTTTATCTTTTCGTTTACGTTTCGCTTATTTCTGGTCATATTTGCAAATTGATTAACCTGTCAAGTGTTAAACTTGTGTGATAAGATTCTGCATAATCATCACAAGTCACCACACATTGACACATAACTCAATTTGGACATTATCACCAAGTGTTTGATATATGGCTTCTATCATAAATCAAAGCCATTGAAAACAAGTTATCAAGAAAACACTTAAACGATTTATAACAATTGAAATTGGTTTATTCTCTAAAAGTTTTCATCATCACATTAAAATAAGTTTGTCGTTTAAAAACACATATAATACTTCCAGTAGCGGTTCGGAATAGACGCGAGTCGATCCCTAAACGCTTTCGCCATATTTTTAATAAGGAAATCCGATTGAATTCTGAGGTATCTATTCACCCCCCCTCTAGATACTGAAGCCTAGCGTCTAACAGTCTCAAATCCAAGTCCCTTCAGATTAAATGATTTTCACTTTACAACTAGACAAATCAATTTCAATCGTTAATAAATTGACTATCATTTACAACTAGAAAAATCAATTTCTATTGTTAGTAAAGTGACTATTATTTACAACAAGACAAATCAATTTCTATTTTTAATAAAGTGACTATCATTTACAACTAGACAAATCAATTTCTATTGTTAGTAAAGTGACTATCATTTACAACTAGATAAATCAATTTCTATTGTTAATAAAGTGATTATCATTTACAACTAGACAAATCAATTTCTACGGTTAGTAAATGACTATCAATAACAACTAGACAAATTAATTTCTATTGTTAGTAAAGTGACTATCATTTACAAATAGACAAATCAATTTCTATTGTACTAAATTGACTGTCATTTAATCTGAAGGGACTTAGGTTCGAGACCATATTGATACACATTTTGTATTTTGTATTTTAAATTTAGAATTGTTTAAGATTAACTACATGGACCTGAGTTCAACTACTTATAAGAAACAATTTTGGCTTTTTTATATTATTAATTTATACTTGTTTAAAAATGAAATTAAAAATGAAAATCAATTTAATATTTAAAATGAAAAATAAATAAAATCCAACGTGACAGTCCAGTCACGGTTTAAAACTAGGAAAAAACCGATTTGAAAAAAATATTAATAGAAGGACTAATATGATCCGGTTAAATATTATAAAGGATTAAATTGGATCTATTTTATTATGAGGGACTAATTTGACTCGTGTAATATTTGTGAGGGACCTAAATGGATTTTCACTCTTAAAACAAATGCAATTTTTGTCGTGACAGGTTCATCTTCAAAATCGAAACTCATCTCCCTTTTTTATCCATCTCCCTCCAATCACTTTTTCCTAGGGAAAAATGTGTTCTGCAAATTGATGTTTTTTCTTTTTTGGATTTTTTCTAGTTACACCCCCTCTTATACAAAGACATTCTTACATTTTTATGTTTATATGTTAACCATTACACTTTTCTATTTTTCTTTTATTTTTCTCTCCCCTTCATTTTCTTTTCTACACCGCTCATTTTTCTCTTCGTCTGTCTTTCTATCCATTCAATTAACATAAATATAAAATATAAAATGACCCAATTCATGTAGCATACATTGGCTCCAAATTCACATATTATGAACGGGAATTTTTAGTTACACCTATATAAAGTAAAAAAAACATATTTGAAAATTCCAAAATATCTTTTAGATATGCACATTTGAATGCATGTTTTTTATATTTCAAGATGTTTTGGATATGTATATCCGAATGTACTATTTTTTAAGTATTTTTTTATTTAAGAGTTAATAGTAGTTTACTCCCTGTAATATGACCGTGTTTCAGTTTACCCCTCACCGTTGCCAAAGACAGATTTTGGCAATGTTTCTTTTTTAAAAAACCGTTGCTAAAAGGTAGAGGGGAGAAAAGCAAAATTCGCTAACATTACAGGGGTGGACTACTATTAACCCTTTATTTAAACGTTGGATTTACGTTGGATTTAAAATAACAGAGGTTTTTTCGGATATGTATATCCTAAAAAATTCCAAAAAAATTGAGAAATTTGAGATATTAGTTAATTCGGATATGCATATCCGAATTAATCAATATCCCAAATTTCTTTTAATTTTATTTTAAGAAGATATTTATTTATAATATAGTTATAATATAATTAAAGTAAGTTATTAATAATATAGAATAACTTAAATACAAATTATTATAAATAAGAAATAAAGAGATTAAATAAAATTTTAATTTTGTAATAATTTATTTGTCATAAATTTTTTTAAGTTATAAAATAATTATTTTTTAAATGATGCATTATAATTAATGAAATTATCATGTTAAAAATATTCTTCTTTAACATTATAATTTTTAATTTATATTAGTTTTTTTCTTTAATTAATTTTATATGAAAATAATGTGTTGATTTAAATATTTAATAAGTTGATATTATTATTATATATTGATTATAATGGTATATATTTAATTATATATTTTGATTAAGACAATTAATTATACTATTAATTGTATTGATTCATTTAGATTTTAATTTTTTAATAAATATTAGGTTATTTCCGATATGTGTATCCGAAAAATCTCAACACAAAAAATTGAGTTATTTCGGATATGAACATCCGAAGACACCAAAAATTATGAATTTGGTGGGTTCGGAAATATATCTCCGAATTCTAAGAGCAAAAAAGAAATTTCGTCAGAGATTTCTAAGAAGGTATATGGATCTATAGAAAAGTTTTCATTATGAATTCCAAATTTTTGTATGTTATAGATTCATTAGAAGGAAACTTATATTCGGGGGATTGTCCTTGACATTCAAAATATAGATTTGTTTAAATTTGAGTAATTTTTTATTTTGAATTTAAATCTGACCAATTTATTAAAATTTGGCCATATAGATTCAAAGTTGTATACTATTTGTATAAAATTTCAGAAAATTTCCTCCCTCCCTTCATCATATAATTTGTATAAAATTGTACAAGCTTGGAAACATTTGTTTGGTTGGTTATTGATTCAGGAAAACAATCCATGATGCTAAATTTGTATATTTGTAAGAAGAAGAAAAAAGGAAGATTAAGATTGTGAAATGAAAATATAGATTTTTAAAGTTAATATTGAGAGATATGTTGTGTGTGATTTAAAGTTGTTAAATCAACTATTTGATGATCCAGTAATCAGCTGTTAGTTTCAAAAGTTTGTTAAATTGTTTACATTGCTAGTAGTTAGTTGAGAAGTTTGCTTTAAGTAATCAATTATTTCAATAGTTCTAATATATGATATATCATTACTCAATAATACACTTTGATTTTCATTATATCATTCTATGCAAGCTTTCTATTTTTCTTTTAATCATCAATCACATCCCTTCTTCTTCCCCGTTCATTTAATTAATTCAATTATATGTGCATGTTTTCCAACATATCGGTGTAATAGAGCAAGACTCAGGTTCTAATCAATAATTCAGTCAAGAAATATGGAAAATTCAAACTCTACCTTGAATGATCAATTATTTGCAAAATTTAAGGGTCTGTTTGATAAAAACAATAAAGTGATTGATTGATAAGTTAACTATTGGCTTATAATTTATGACTGATGGTTGATAACTCATAGCTTATAACTGATTGAGACTGATAGCTGATAAATTTAATGAAATGTTTGGTAAAATTAACGTTTCAACTAACTTATAAATATAAAATAACATAAAAAATATTTTAAAAATAATTATTTTATTTTAAATTAAAATAAATTATAAGAGATAAAAGTGAATTTATGTTAAAATAATAAGAATAAAAAAGAAAGAAAAAAAATGAAAAGTTATAAATTATAAACTAAATACTATTTGAAATTGTTAGACGCTGGCCTTAGGATCTAGAGGGGGGGTGAATAGATCGTTCACAGTTTTACGGAGTTAAACGACTTTTCAGCGGAAGTGATTCTGAATCGACTCGCGTCTATTCCGAACCACTATCGAAACGATTGTATATGTGTTTAAAACCAGTCAAAAACTTGAGGTAAGTGATAAGAGTATACGTTGCAGAATCAAAGCGTTGCTCTTATTGAAAATCAGATTAACTTCTTGTATGATGGACAATGTTTGCAATGCAGTAAGAGTGATAGAAACAAATATACAAACACTTGGTGATAATGATCAAATTGACGATGATTCAATATGTGATGGATTGTGATGTTTATATAAGTTTTTAATTCACAATCTTAACACTCGAATCGTTGATCAATTTGCTATTATAACCAAATATGAACAGAACGTAAATGAAAAAGTAAAAGCGACAAGAACACGATATTTGTTTAGGCAGTTCGTCGATCGTCCTCGCTACGACTACGTCTGCCCCCAATTCCAAACTGAAATTGGGTAATCTTTCATTAATGTTGAAAGTAGTATATACAAAGAAGATAACAAAGCGATAAACCATAAACCAATTATGTCGATCCTTTGATTCTTCTTCCCCCTTAATCTTGAGTCAAATCAAGGTTATCCAAGAGCTTCACTTTGATCCCTTTCTGCAGTGTCTTCAATTCCCTCGAACCCTTGTTCTTCAATCTTCACACTCAGCCGGATCCTCGATGAAACCTCTTGATAAAAACCCCCAAGAAACACCTATCTTGGAGGACAAAACCCGCAGATTTTATTCACCAAAAACCCCACAAATCTTCACCCACTAGGAATCTTCAATTCCGTTCCATGGACGTTATCGAACTCGATCACTAACCCTCAACGCAAGAATGATTATGTGTAATTGTGTTGGAGATGACGAAGAACGAAGATGAGAAGCCTTTGTGTATCTTTCAGTCATTGGTGTTTTCTTGTAATAATGAATCTTGGACAATATATATGATAGCTTAACAATTGGAGATGAGAGAAACAGAATTTTTGACTTCTTGATCAGTTAGGTCGACCTATTGTAGTGCTTGGGTCGACCTAGCAGAGCTTGCAGAATTTTGCTCCCAGTTAGGTCGACCTGTTAAAGGAGTAGGTCGACCAGAATCCTCTTCAGATGCATTCTGGGGACATTTTCTCAGATTAGGTCGACCTAGTTGTTGTGTAGGTCGACCTAGCAGACTAATATGTAAATTTCATCAGTTTAGGTCGACCTAGATGATGTGTGAGTCGACCTAGCAGAAGTATATGGATTTTTCTCCATTTTAGGTCGACCAGGGTTGACAGTAGGTCGACCTAACTGCTGCTTTTCTGCATTCTTCTTGTTTTGCTTGTGTTGAGTCGACCTATATGCATAATAAATCAACCTGTTCTGTCATGAGTGATCAATGCTTGCTTTTCTTTTAGTTTTCTGCTCCCGCTTTGTTGTTTGAATGCTTATTGAGTTTGCCATGAATCAAAAACATCTTTGAGTGTAATCTTGTATTCACATTCTCCCCCTTTTTGATGATGGCAAACCAGTAGTCGAGGCTTTGGTAGTAAGTGACAAATACTCAGCAAACTCAGCATCTATCTCTCAACAAAGCTCCCCCGTACACTTGTAGCAACCTGCCTAAAAATTTATAGCTTAGAGAGTCGCCACCTATTCTGAAGGGCGAATAGGAAACCCTACGCAGTATAGAGATCAGGGTAAGATACTATATTCAGGTCGAGGGAAGGTGTTAGGCACCCTCAACCCTTTCCTATGGCTTTGAATCTAAGGTCAACAGTGTTATGGCTAAGAGTATTAAGGTAAGGTTTATGCTTTCGAGGGTAAAATAATTAAGAGGAACAGGAAAAAAATGAGATTTAGAGGGAAGGGGACTCGCCTTGGTTATCCAAGTGCCTACGTATCTCCTTAGGGAGAATCAGAGTCTACGTAGTTCGGGCACAGGATTGTACGCCTTAGAATTTGAATTTGAGATGAAGTGGTTTTAAGGCTTTTTGAATGGCCTATCGTAGTTTTGAATAAGGATGAAAATCCGTAGTTTATGGTTTTGAAAGGTTTGAAAAGTGTTTTGAGTGTTTTAGAATTTGGGCGTACAACCCTGATTTGATATGGCACTATTAACCGCAATGATCAATAGATTCGATCACCATAGTTAACAGATTGGTAAAGGATTGCTGGCAATTCTAATCGATTGATTCGATTATCACTTTTAGCAAATTAAAGTATTTTAATTATTAATTTATTAATTTATCGTTACCCCTCATAATCGATAGATTCGATTACAAATAATAACGAATTGATAAGGGGAAATATGCTAATCATCATAACCAATAAGATGGTTAAAACCATTTAGCAAAATAATTATTATTTTAATTATTGGATTTGATTAAATAATTAATCGATTATTAACCATTGCGACCAATAGATTTAGTCGGAACGAATAATAAATTAAATCCTAATATCTTTGGCTACGTGGCCAATGGGATTGGGCGAACCCTAATATGTGGGTAACTTTTATGGGGCTTGTTGTGATTAAAATTAATTAAATAATTAACTCAATTAAATCGAATAATCGAAATAATCAAATAAATCGGGGGAATCCTAAACCCTAGTCATTAGCCTAATCCTATTTTAATATCCTAATCCTAATTTTATAAATTAATTAAATTAAATTAACAATAAATCTAAACAATTAATCTAAACACATAAGTAACAAAATAAATATATGAAGAAACCTGGCAGTAATCCTATGTGGCAAGCCCTTGAGGTCCATGGTAAACCTTCAATCTTGTGTACGTTAGATCAGGATTGTAGGAGATCCAATGGTGCATTGATGAGGATGTACCTTGGTTGCCTAGGGTAGCAGCGCGCGCTGGATCTGAGGGTGTGAATCTGCAAAGAAAATTGAGAAAAACATTGGCTGGGCTGAGGGTCGAACCCACGCCCTTTGAATCATACACACCTCTTGCTTACCAACTGTGCTAGCTGTTTTAGATGTTAGTGTAATGGGACGCACGACTTAAATAGAGAAATAAAGTTAATTGGCAAATAGTCAAACGAGCCTGCATGGGGCCCAGTGGTTCTCGGGACGGCCAATCACATGGGGAGGGAGAAAGTCTGCGTGTTGACCCTCCAATGAAATCGTTGCGCGCGCAGATCTCATTATCCACGGGCCAACCAGCGACCTCCACGCGTGCATCATCATCTTCACAAAACTCAGTCCACCGGAACTGTACAGTTCCGGTCATCCCTTCCGATTGCCCTTTTTCAAGAACCTGCAAAACTCAACGAAATTCAGCGAAACAAAAGCCCAGATTCACTAAACTTTGTGCCACGAATTCAATGGAAGGATCCTCGCGGTCTGAAACGGCTTGTATCCGCCGGTTCGAAGCTTCTCCGAAGTCGTGCCCTAACAATGGCAAATACCTGTCCAACCGTTAAAACTTGCGAATGAATAGCCAAATCATCTCTAAAACAGCATATGAACACGTTAGTGATGTTAGTTTTAATCGAAACCAATTGTAAAATTAAAATCGATGATGAACATCTCTTAGAAAAATCTTGGACGTATATATAACTGTGAGACGAGCATGGGCTGGTTCCAAGGACTCCTCTTACCTCTCCTCACCTCTGGAATCAGATAGAACACTTTAAAAAGCTCTCATGAGGCCTCTCCTATATGATTCGTTTTTTCCAATTTTATGTGTGATGTTGAACTTAGGAACCCTAACTCTCTCGGCCACAACTTCGTCCCCCCCCCCCGTTTCTGAATATTCTTAGTTTATATATGGGTGTATTAGGGTTATCATTGGGCTTGAATTATTGAGTTTTAATCCCTTGATATTTTTGCATGAATATGCATGAAAACCCCTTCTAATTTTGGTTAAAAAACCTCCTCCCCCACATTTGGACCTCCTTATGGTATTTGTTGAGCCCTTGTGTGATTAAAAGAAAATCCATATAATTTAATCCATTTGTCTTGATATTTTTTCTAAATTTATTTGGTATTTAAATGAATGAAAATCCATATAAATAAAAATAAAATCATGAAAGGGTGGGGATGGGTATATAGGTCTTTATATATATCATGGATGTATTTGAAATATAAATTCTAGGCCCATTAGTTAAAAAACCAAGTTTTGAGCAATTAGGGTTTCATGCACATCTTAAAAATTGCCCAACTTCTAAGCCTTGCCTCTCCTTTACTTTTTGCCATATAACCATGTTCCATGACTTTTTAGAAAGCCTGATGAGTCCTTTGAAACCTCCTTTTGGTTCCACCTCGATTGGATCTTCCATGCTCAAGTTATGAGCTTTGACCTAAAAGGTATTTCTTGTTGACCTCTTTTTTTTTGGAGGACCTCTAATCTCTTGTACCTTTCAGATGAAATGAGATGGGCAAATTTCGGGGTATGACAACACTCAGCATCTATCTCTCAACAAGTCAATCTCTCAACAAATCTCCCCCGTACACTCAGCATCTATCTCCCCCTTTGACAACATCAAAAAGATATACAACGAAAATAGAAGAGTAACGAGAGAAACATATAAAAAATAATCAAACAGGAAACACTAGCATTCATAGTGTAATAGATAAAATGTATACAGTGAAACCATAAGATCTAAAGATGTTTAAAAGAACACTACAACATACATAATCATTAACAGAAGCAAGTAGAGGTGACATAATATCCAAAGAAAACTTTGAATGTTACAATCAAGCACACATAATATTCAGACACATTTTAAAGAAAACTAAACTAAGTACTTAGAATATTCATGACAGTGATGGAATGAGATGTAATGATATGATGAAATGAAAAGATATGCATCCTAACGCCTTCCCCGTCTTCCTCTTCCTCTTTGAAATGTTTGAGGACGGTCTTCTTCAACTTGTTCCAACAGATCAAGCACGGAGTGGTTTAGAGTATTGAAGCTTTGACTTATGTTGGCATGACGATGCAATGCCGTTTCCTCAAACTGATTCTGTCTTAGAGTCGAGTTGGAGGCAAAAGTCTCAAAATCGCTTTTGTGGTCTTGAACCAAGTTGTACAACGATTGATATTATTGTTGTTGTTCTTCATAGCGATCTTGTTGGAGCTGTTGCATTTGTTGGAATTGAAGCTGTTGTGTGTTGAAGTGTTGTTGTTGTAGGAGCTGCATATTTTCTAACATGGAGATGATGTTGGTTTGATCTGGCGGAGGCGGAGCCGTGTATCCCCAAGGGATATCCTCTTGTTGTGAAGGAACATATCTCCAATTTGCATCCGTATCTTATGCAACATCTTCCATGTGATGATCATCATCATTTGCATTGTCTTGATCAAGTCCTTCTTCTTCATTTCCTGCATTGTTTCCAAACTCCGTGGGATCATCATAGTTGTAGATAACCTTCCCTGTTCCCTTTTGAATGAGATAGTAGGTTTTCCTAACTGGATTCCAATGGTATCCCATAAGAGTCAAGGTGGTTTGTGAGAATTCTTGAGATTGATGTATGCGAGTGTAGTGTAAGTGATCAAGTCGCATGCCGAAGTGATTGACAATTGTTTGAATGATTGATCCATAACACAGGGCTGTAGTTTTCTGTTGGACCTCATGAAACTTAGCAGCTAGGAAGTGAGGCCAATGTATACGCGTTCTATTTTGCAGCAGATACATGAGCACAACTTCATTCCTTTCAATTCTTGAATACCCTCCTGCCCTTGGTCGAATGATTCTTGAGATTACCCAATTTAAGAGCCTAGGATCTCGCTTCAGATGACCGGCTGTTATTGTTTCATTAGGTCTATCAAATACGGAAGGGTCTTTGAGGATAGTCTTCATGTAGGCCTCATGGTCATAGTTTCCCGGTACATCCCCATCTACCATACAGAATTCATCACCTACAATTTTCAGACCAAAGATACTAATCCAAGCCCGTTTGTCAACAACATGCGACCTAGAGCCCATTTTGAAACGGAAATTACAACCATCCCCTTTTGTAAATCCTGCATAGAACGCCCTAACGGTATTTTCACAGTACGGAGTATCACATTGCACTAAGGGATGAATATTTTGATGTTCAATCAAAGCAGCGACATCGGGGATATGCATGTTTTCGACAAGATTTGGATCATAGGTATATTGCTTAACAATTTTTCTTTTCATCTGCCAATTCTCAAAATTTTCCCTACAATCAGGATGAACAAGAGCACTTACCGGTTGAGATGATGAACTAGAAGCAATTTCCTTTCCTTTTCTTGATTTTGGAGGCATGGTTGAAGATGATTTGTGTGAGAGGGATGATTTTTGACACTCTTTGAACTTTGAGGAATTAGGGTTGGCCGTACACAATGATATGAGAATGAGTGGGAAAGAAAAGAGGAATGATTATGAATGAATGGGGATGGGTCGGGTCGACCAACAGACCCAAAATTGGAAATTTTTGAACCAGTAGGTCGACCTAAATGAGGGCCTGGTCGACCTAACAGAGGTAGTGAGAAAAATAACCAGTTTAGGTCGACCTAAAGAGTGGGTAGGTCGACGTAACTGGACAATTTTAGTTTCTGCTGAAATTTTTCTTCTGTAGGTCGACTCAGATACAAGGTAGGTCGACCTAAATTGCTTCAAAATGTTTGAAATGACTTAGAGATGTTGCTATATGATGGATTTATGCTTAGTTGCTTGCTAGTATGCCCAAATTATGATATGTTATGAGTGGAGATGATAAACACATATGTAATTGAGATATATGGGTAAGCATACTTGAAGTCACTATAAGCATGATAATTGATAGCATATTATAGAATCAATAAAATTTTTGGAAGTGAACAATAAACATGTTACCGCTTTCTCAATGTGTAGGTGTTTTGTCATCATTGTGTGAAGTCCTCTTGTTAGTGTACCATACTCCTAGATTTGATGATGAATTGTCTTGATAGAATGTTTCATAGCTTGATTGCTTGTTTTTTGCGAAAAACTCATCTAGTATCGATTACTTGATGTTCTCCCGGATGCGGGACATGGTCCCAAACAATATTCTGCTTAGAATAGGTTTAAAATTTCTTTGCAAAGCAACTTGCCAATTGCACATCAAGTAATGCGTCCTTTGTGTTTTTCGGGATAACTGTATTTGTGATGTATCTTATACATTTGTGGTGGCCAAGTCACCTGCATTTCCTTTGCCAAGAATAGTTCTTCATAGATGACATACCAAAAGTGATATGTCTTCCTTTTATGTGTCTTGAGCATCAGCTATCAAGAGACCACCACCTTTTGGCGATGTCAAGACACTTTTCCTGCAAAGATTAATTTAGAGTGGAAGGTCCCCAATCTTCATTGGGTCCTAGATGGTGAGTACAGACATTGTTGCACTTAGGCAACCATTGAAATACTCCTTTAGGAACTAAAATTCTCCTAAATTTGCATTTTTCAATGGTATGTCCCTTTTGCAACAATAATGACAGGTAATATGATGAGAATATGGTGTTTTGCTAGTTGATACTTTTGGTACAAAAGTGTATTTACTATATAAAGGAGTATACGATCTTTTGAACTTATTTGGATCAACGGCAAAAGTCACTTTTGGTTATAGAGCCTTGTCTAACTTGGCTTTTAGATCTCTTACTTCTTTTTGCCAAATGTGACATGTCTCACAACCAAACCATGATGTAGGATCTATTTCAAGTTTATCCTTTTGAATGTCTAGCATAGATTGTTTTAAAGCTTCCATATCCTTTTCGGTTTTCTCAACTTTTGATTCAAGATATGAAAAGATTTTCTTATTTGAGGCCAAAAGTTTGAAAGCTTTAATTGCATCTCTATGTAATTCTTCAAAAGCAAGTTTTAGTTGATAATGAGATACCTTATCTACGAGTTCAGGTTTAAGATGACTTACAGCTTTCTTTTTCTTGTGTTGATGAGCCATGAAACATAGGTTTGCTGATTCTTCTTCATCGCTTGATGAGCTTTCACTAGATGAATCACTTTCCCATGCTATGTAGGCTCTTTTAGATTTGTTATGACCTTTGCTTTGGTTCTTCTCTTGTTCCTTCTTAAGGTATGGACAATCCGGTTTGTAGTGACCGGCTTTCCCACAATTGAAGCAAAGGCCTTTGACTTTTCCTTTGTTGTCGTCATCTTGTTTGAACTTGTTTGATTGCTTTCTATAGTTGATCAAGCCTTTGTCAGAATGTTTTGCTCCATTTTTCTTTAGATATTTGTTGTATCTTCGCACAAACAGTCCCATTTCCTCATCATCGGAGTCTTCGTCATCACTTGTATCACTATCCTTTGGCTCTTGTCTTGAGGTCTTAGAGCTTGAAGCTTTTAGAGCTATTGACTTCTTCTCTACCTCTTTCTCCATGTTCTTTTCTTTCTTTGCCCTTTTCTCATGCATGTCAAGGCATTTAAGGTGTTGTTCATGTTCCTCTAGTTTACCAAAGAGAGTGGTAATGTCTAAGGTGTTTAGATAATTTGCTTCCTTTATTGCTGTAACCTTGGGTTGCCATTCCCTGTTCAAGCATCTTAAGATTTTGTTAGTAGCAACTGCATTGGAAACAGGTCTATCAAGAGAATTTAACCGATTTTTCAGGTGAACGAATCTCTTCTGCATGTTTTCGATGGATTCACCATCTTCCATGTGGAAGAGTTCGAACTCTTGAGTTAACGTATTGATCCTAGCTAGTTTGACATCATCCGTTCCCTCGTGGGCAACTTGCAATGTGTCCCACATAGCTTTAGCTGATCTACAATGGGAAACGCGGTAGTATTCATCAACTCCTAGAGCTGAGATTAGAATGTTTCTCGCTTTCCAATCGTATGCACATCTCTTTTCATCTTCAGCATCCCAAGTATTTTCTGGTTTTGGAACAACTGCACCAGCTGCATTTGTCATGGTGATCTGAAAGGGACCATTGACAATAGCTGTCCAGATGTTCCTATCAATTGCATTGATGTGGACACACATACAATCCTTCCAATAGCCATAGTTTTCACCGTTGAAAACTGGAGCTCTATTGTGAGCCCCTTTAGGTCCGGAAGCCATCTTTCCAATAAGTGTTTCACGTAGCACGGAATAAACCAGAGCTCTTGATGCCACTTGTTAGACGCTGGCCTTAGGATCTAGAGGGGGGGTGAATAGATCGTTCACAGTTTTACGGAGTTAAACGACTTTTCAGCGGAAGTGATTCTGAATCGACTCGCGTCTATTCCGAACCACTATCGAAACGATTGTATATGTGTTTAAAACCAGTCAAAAACTTGAGGTAAGTGATAAGAGTATACGTTGCAGAATCAAAGCGTTGCTCTTATTGAAAATCAGATTAACTTCTTGTATGATGGACAATGTTTGCAATGCAGTAAGAGTGATAGAAACAAATATACAAACACTTGGTGATAATGATCAAATTGACGATGATTCAATATGTGATGGATTGTGATGTTTATATAAGTTTTTAATTCACAATCTTAACACTCGAATCGTTGATCAATTTGCTATTATAACCAAATATGAACAGAACGTAAATGAAAAAGTAAAAGCGACAATAACACGATATTTGTTTAGGCAGTTCATCGATCGTCCTCGCTACGACTACGTCTGCCCCCAATTCCAAACTGAAATTGGGTAATCTTTCATTAATGTTGAAAGTAGTATATACAAAGAAGATAACAAAGCGCTAAACCATAAACCAATTATGTCGATCCTTTGAATCTTCTTCCCCCTTAATCTTGAGTCAAATCAAGGTTATCCAAGAGCTTCACTTTGATCCCTTTCTGCTGTATCTTCAATTCCCTCGAACCCTTGTTCTTCAATCTTCACACTCAGCCGGATCCTCGATGAAACCTCTTGATAAAAACCCCCAAGAAACACCTATCTTGGAGGACAAAACCCGCAGATTTTATTCACCAAAAACCCCACAAATCTTCACCCACTAGGAATCTTCAATTCCGTTCCATGGACGTTATCGAACTCGATCACTAACCCTCAACGCAAGAATGATTATGTGTAATTGTGTTGGAGATGACGAAGAACGAAGATGAGAAGCCTTTGTGTATCTTTCAGTCATTGGTGTTTTCTTGTAATAATGAATCTTGGACAATATATATGATAGCTTAACAGTTGGAGATGAGAGAAACAGAATTTTTGACTTCTTGATCAGTTAGGTCGACCTATTGTAGTGCTTGGGTCGACCTAGCAGAGCTTGCAGAATTTTGCTCCCAGTTAGGTCGACCTGTTAAAGGAGTAGGTCGACCAGAATCCTCTTCAGATGCATTCTGGGGACATTTTCTCAGATTAGGTCGACCTAGTTGTTGTGTAGGTCGACCTAGCAGACTGATATGTAAATTTCATCAGTTTAGGTCGACCTAGATGATGTGTGAGTCGACCTAGCAGAAGTATATGGATTTTTCTCCATTTTAGGTCGACCAGGGTTGACAGTAGGTCGACCTAACTGCTGCTTTTCTGCATTCTTCTTGTTTTGCTTGTGTTGAGTCGACCTATATGCATAATAAATCAACCTGTTCTGTCATGAGTGATCAATGCTTGCTTTTCTTTGAGTTTTCTGCTCCCGCTTTGTTGTTTGAATGCTTATTGAGTTTGCCATGAATCAAAAACATCTTTGAGTGTAATCTTGTATTCACAGAAATATCGTCTGAAAAATAAGTTATAAATTAGCAAAATAAATTATAAACTCGTGATAAAAAAACTGTTATCAAGTAGATCTAAATTGTCATTCGAGTTTATAAACTATAAACTATAAATTTAAAAATGTAGACTTTAAACGTTCAAATGTGATAACTATGATTGTTAACGTGCACATATTAAGGTTATATTCCAATTTTAAGGTGAGCCTAAAATTGCGAATTATGGTAATCCTACATTGGCTGAAAATTCAAATGAGGTGCAAATCTCATTCATGAGCTAGGAAACGTTCCCAAAAATCACAAAAGAATCAGGGCCCATGACCCCGTTTGAATGGAACTTTTACTTGGTTTTTGCCTCAAATTCAAAAATCCCTTCATTTAGACAACTTTTACTATAATTTTTAATATTATAAATAAAAATCCAAAATATAATACTAGTTTAACTTAATATTTAGAATTTTCTGTGGTGTTTTATATTTTTCTGAAATTATTTTGACATGGTTTTTCAGTTTTCACTTCTTTTTGCATCAGGACATTGTCAAATATTTGTTGAATTGTTAGTTTTCCTAATTTTAATTATGATTTTTATTGAAGAGTAATTCATATTCAAAAGATGAGCATCAGAAGTTCTGAGCATCAGAAGTTCTGATGTGGGCTGATCTTCTGATGGTTACTCAGAAGATAGTGTTGACCAGAAGTTCTACCTTCTGGGTCCTGTTAGCTTAGCTATTTAGTTAGTAAGGGTACTTTAGTATTTCTTAGTATTGTACCTTAGACTTGTTCACTAAGTTTACTCTATTAGGGCTTATGTGGCAAATTTTCTTTTGTATAAATAGCCTTGTAGTAGCTATCATTTATATAACACAATTGTTCTCTCATTCTTTTTGCGCTGTTATTCTTATGTTTATTCTCTTTGTTATCATCTTTGATTCTTGTGCACCAACAATTGGTATCTAGAGCTCCGGTTCCAAACACACGGAAACACGAGTGAACGTGAGTTTGTGTGACTGTGTGATTGATTTTGTTTCTGGGAAACAAAGTTGTGTTGAATCACATTTTTCTTGGTTGTTTGTGGGTTGGGAAACACTGTGTGAGTGTGAGTGAGATCTGTTTTTTCTGCACAAGTTTGAAGATGAGTGGAAGCAACTTGAATACCAAACTTCCAGTTCTTGATGGTAAAAACTGGAATAGATAGATGATTCAAATGCGTGTATTATTTGGTGCTCAAGATGTTCTAGATCTTGTCACTGAAGGATATGTTCCGGTTGCAGCGGATGCAACGGAAGAACAAAGAGAAACACAGAGAGAAACGAGGAAGAGAGATCAGAAGGCGTTGTTCTTCATCCATCAGTGTGTGGATGTGAATGTGTTTGAGAAGATTTTTGATTCTATGACGTCAAAGGAGGCGTGGGATATACTGGTCAGGTGTTACAGTGGTGACGTATCAGTGAAGAAGGTGAAGCTTCAATCCCTGAAAAAGCAATATGAGAATCTCAACATGAAGAACAATGAGAAAGTCTCTGAGTATATCTCTAGAGTGATTTTGATCACTAATAAGATGAATACTTGTGAAGAAACCCTTTCTGAACAAGTAATCATAGAGAAGATATTGAGGTCACTTACTCCTCAATTTTATTATATTGTTGTATCTATTGAACATTCTAAAGATCTGGAAACCATGAGAATAGAAGAGTTGCAAAGCAGTCTAGAAGCACAAGAGTTGCGTCTGACTGAAAGAACTTCTGAAAGGGAAGTTGAGCAAGATCTGAAAGCTTCTTTTGTCAAGAAGGACCAGAAGCATTCTTGGTCAGAGGCCAAGAATAGACGTGGTGATAGATTCCATAAGGAAGCCTCAACTTCTGATGAGAAGAAATATCAGAAGGGAAAGGAGAAGAAGAAAGTGCAATATTACTGTTGCAAACAGTTTGGCCATTTTGCTAGAGACTATTTGGCAAACAAAGGAAGGAAATCAGAAGAAGAAAATATAGCTAGAGGTGATTCAGATGATGAACCTGTTTTATTGATGGCTTCTAAGTCTGATGGAAGATATTCATCTGATTGGTGGTATTTGGACACTGGGTGTTCAAATCACTTGACTAGAAACAAACTCTGGCTGACAGACTTTGACTCCAGAAGGAGGACAAGGATCAGATGTGCTGATGATAAGTACCTTAATGCAGATGGTATGGGAAATGTCAAAGTCAAAGTGAAGAATGGGAAAACTATTCTAATCAAGGATGTTTAGTATGTTCCTGGAATCAGAAGCAATCTGATGAGTGTAGGTCAGCTCATTGAGAAAGGTTTCTCAGTTGTTATGAAGAACAATCTCTTGAAGTTGTATGATTCCAATCAGAAGTTGATTATGCAATCTGAACAGGGAAGCAACAAAATATTCAAGGTGAATGTAGAAACAGCTGAAACAGAGTTTCTGAGTGCAGAAGGCTCAGAAGGTGATAGTAAGTTGTGGCATAAGAGGTTGGGGCATCTAAACTATACAAGTCTGGGACATCTAAGTTCTAAGAAGCTCGTACGTGGCATTCCTAAGATTGTGAAGCCTGAGAAGTCATGTGAGGTATGCATGAAAGGCAAACAACTCAGATTGCCATTTGTATCAGAAGTTGCTCCAAGAGCAAAGCATGCTCTGGGAGTAGTGCACTCTGATGTGTGTGGACCATTTCCAGAACCTTCACTTGGAAGAAATAGTTATTTTATGTCTTTTGTGGATGAGTTCACAAGAATGACGTGGGTAACACTTATCAAGTTTAAGACTGAGGTGTTCACAGAATTCCAGAAGTTCAAGGTGAAGGCTGAGAAGCATAGTGGTCAGAAGATAAAGATTCTCAGAACGAATGGTGGAGGTGAGTATAACTCTACAGAATTCCAGAAGTTCTGTGATGATAATGGAATTGAGCATGAGGTTACTGCTCCTTATACTCCTCAACACAATGGTCTGGCTGAACGTAGAAATCGTACTTTGCTTGATATGACGAGAAGTATGCTAAAAGAGAAGAAGCTTCCTCACAACCTCTGGGGAGAAGTTGTTGCTACTGCAGCATATGTGCTCAACAGGTGTCCAATGAAGAGGCTGAAGGAAATTGTCCCTATAGAGAAGTGGACTAAAGAGAAGCAAAGTGTTAGTCATATGAAGGTTTTTGGTTATGTGTGTTATAAACACGTTCCAGAAGCTAGAAGGAAGAAGCTGGATGATAGGAGCAGAGTGATGTTATTGGTGGGGTACCATAGTACAGGTGCATACAAGCTCTATTGTCTAGAGACTAACAAAGTTAAAGTCAGCAGAGACGTCATTGTGAAAGAATCAGAAGTTTGGGATTGGAGAGAGTCTCAACCAACTTCTGATGTAGAGATAACTTTTGAAGAAGAGTTAGAATCAGAAGATGAAGAATCTTCTGAAGATGATTCAGATGGTGAATCTGATTCTGATCCACATTCTGATGATGATCTAGAGTCTGGTGGTAGTCATGATTCCTGAAGGGAAAACTCTGAAGATGTAGAGTCTGGAGGACAAACTTCTGGAGATGATCATGAAGGTGGTGACTCTGGAGTAGCTGACTCTGAAGTAGCTCAAAGTCCACAAAGAGTCAGAACTATACCTAGAAGGTTTGTAGATTTTGACATGTTGCAAGAGAGAAGTTGAATCAGAGGGAGATGTCATTCATTGTGCCATGTTAGTAGACTCTAAACCAGTGGATATTGAAGAAGCGCTCAAGAAGAAAGTCTGGCTGAATGCCATGAAAGAAGAACTTGAGGCTATAGAAAGAAACAAGACTTGGAAGCTGATAGAACTTCCAAAGAAGAAGAAAGCCATCAGCGTCAGATGGGTTTTCAAGGTAAAGATGAAGCCAGATGGATCAATTGGTAAACACAAAGCGAGGCTAGTGGCAAGGGGTTATCTTCATAAACATGGGCTAGATTACTTTGAGGTGTTTGCTCCTGTAGCTAGGTATGAAACAATTAGACTGGTAATTGCTTTAGCTGCAAATAGAGGTTGGTCCTTGATGCATCTGGATGTAAAGTCTCCATTTCTGAACGGTCCACTACAAGAGGAGGTATACGTGTCATAACCCCATGGCTTTGTGAAAAAGAATCAGGAAGGGATGGTGTACAAATTACACAAAGCTCTGTGTGGATTAAAGCAAGCACCCAGAGCTTGGAATGTGAAGATTGATTCATATTTCAAGAAGCAAGGGTTTCAAAAGTGTGAGATGGAATATGGAGTTTATGTGCAATATTCTGTAAGCAATATGATTCTGTTGTGTCTTTATGTTGATGACATATTGCTTACAGGGAGTTGTACAGAAGATTTGATAAAGTTCAAGAAGGTGCTGATGGATGAGTTTGAGATTACAGACCTTGGAAAAATGTCATATTTTCTAGGTATGGAGATTCTCTACTCAGGAGATGGTATCATTATGCATCAGCTGAAGTATGAGTTAGAGCTTCTGAAGAAGTTCAAGCTAGAGAATTGCAAAGCTGCTGTTACACCGTCAGAAATGAATCAGAAATTGGAATCTGACTCTGAAGGTGAAGATGTTGATGCTACCATCTTCAAACAGCTGGTGGGTTCTCTGAGGTATTTGTGTAATACCAGGCCTGATATATGCTATGCAGTTGGATTGGTTAGTAGGTTCATGAGTAAACCTAAGTGGTCCCATTATCAAGTTGCTGTCAGAATCTTGAGATATATCAAGGGAACTCTGAAGTTTGGCATATTGTTTCCTTCTGGGAGAAAGGAAGAACCAGAGTTATTGAGTTACTCTGACTCTTATTGGTGTGGAGATAGAGTTGATAGAAGGAGTACCTCTGGATATTTGTTTATGTTTCTGGGAGGTCCTATATCTTGGAGTTCCAAAAAGCAAGCTGTTGTTGCTCTATTAACTTGTGAAGCTGAGTACATTGCAGGCGCTGTAGCTGCATGTCAAGCTGTGTCGCTTCTAAACTTATTAGAAGATCTGAAGATTAAAGTGAAGAAGCCTCTGAAGCTGATGATTGATAAAAAGTCTGCAATCAATCTTGCAAAGAATCCTGTGTTACATGGAAGAAGCAAGCATATTGAGACTAAATATCATTTCTTGAGAAGCCAAGTCCAGAATGGAACATTAGAAGTTGTGCACTGTAGCACCCAGAAGCAGCTGGCAGATGTTCTGCTGGCAGATGTTCTGACGAAGGTAATCAAGACGGATCAATTTCTGCTCTTAAGGAATGGAATTGGCGTTGTCACCTTTGATTGAAGAATATGAATTAAGGGATGGTATTGAAGAGTAATTCATATTCAGAAGATGAGCATCAGAAGTTCTGAGCATCAGAAGTTCTGATGTGGGTTGATCTTCTGATGGTCTACTCAGAAGATAGTGTTGACCAGAAGTTCTACCTTCTGGGTCCTGTTAGCTTAGTTATTTAGTTAGTAAGGGTACTTTAGTATTTCTTAGTATTGTATGTTAGAACAAGATTTGTTCTGATCAATATTCTTAGTTTTGATGATAACAATGTATATGAATTTTGTATGAGATAATGTGGTACTCTAATACTATGCAATTTCCATTTCAGGAATTATATAAAGAGTATGCACAAAATCAGCGCAAGAAGCACTGACTCAGAAGGTTCAGCATGCAACATCAGAACATGGTCTGGCAAGACATCAGAAGATGGTCAAGCAGAATCAGAACATGGTCTATGGAAGAATCAGAAGGACTTGAGATCAGAAGCAGAAGCACTGAAGTTCTCATGGTATCACGCTCAGAAGCACTTCAAGGTCAGAAGACAAGAAGATGCTCTGCACCATGCTGTTTGACTCTGATGATATTCAAACGTTGTTCACACAAACATCAGATCAGAAGCAAGTACTAGCTGGCAGGCTACACTGACTGACAAAAGGAACGTTGAAAGCTATTAAAGGCAACGTCAGTAGACACAATGAAAGCAAGGCTCGAGGTAGTTGACAAAAGAGTGAAACATTAAATGCAATGCTGTACGGATTACGCAAAGCATTAAATTCTCCCAACGGTCATCTTCTCAAACGCCTATAAATATGAAGTTCTGATGAGAAGCTATGTTACGAATCACGAACTCTGAACCAACTTGCTGAAACGCTGTTCAAATCAAAAGCTCTCAAACTTCATCAAACTCACTACATTGCTGTTGTAATACTTTAGTGAGATTAAGCTTAAACTTAAGAGAAAATCACAGTTGTGATAATAGCTTTATTAGAAGCATTGTAACTCTTAGAATTTGTTTACATTAAGTTGTAAGAACTAGAGTGATCAGGTTGTTGATCAGAATACTCTAGAAAGTCTTAGAGGGTATCTAAGCAGATTGTTCCTAGAGTGATCAGGTTGTGATCAGTATACTCTAGAAGACTTAGAAGTTGTCTAAGTGGAAAACCATTGTAATCTCGTGTGATTAGTGGATTAAATCCTCATGTGAGGTAAATCACTCCAAGGGGGTGGACTGGAGTAGTTTAGTTAACAACGAATCAGGATAAAAATCATTGTGCAAACTGTTTTTATCTTACAAGTTTTAAAGCTACACTTATTCAAACCCCCCCTTTCTAAGTGTTTTTCTATCCTTCATTGTACCTTAGACTTGTTCACTAAGTTTACTCTATTAGGGCTTATGTGGCAAATTTTCTTTTGTATAAATACCCTTGTAGTAGCTATCATTTATATAACACAATTATTCTCTCATTCTTTTTGCGCCGTTATTCTTTTGTTTATTCTCTTTGTTATCATCTTTGATTCTTGTGCACCAACAATTCTGACTTTGTTGATTACAACATGGATAGTAGAACATTAAGAGGACTTGTTGCACGCATGTTACATATAACTCATTATATATTAATCTTGTTTATTACACTTCTAAAAAAATTCAATGATCTTGTAGGTGAAGATCCTCACAAACAACTTATGGTGTTCCACATTGTGTGCTAAACTATAAAACCCGAGAGATATCTAGGGAACACATCAAGCTTTGAGATTTTTCATTTTCATTGTAGGATGCGGAAAGAGACTAGTTATATACCTACAACTAGGGTTTGTAGAAATTTGGAACGATCTCATGAAATTATATTCTTAGAATAATTCTTCATTACCTTCGCAATTTCCTAAATTAGAAAGGATATATGTGGCATTAAGAAGATTGATAAAGAAAATTTCTTTACCCACCTCCCTATGGGGGTCACCCCTAGCGAAAACCCCACTTTACCCCTGTTTCGGAAATGCATTTCCGAAGTATTTTTTTTATAAATTTTCTCAGACTTCGGAAGTGCATCTCCGAAAACACCAAATGGGGGGTGTTTTCGGAGATGCACTTCCGAAAACACCTTTTTTCAGATTTTGGGGGGTTTCGGAAATGCACTTCCGAATTATGCAGAAACTGTGTTTTTTTTTATGTTTTTCGAAACAGTCTCGTATTTTTAATTAAAGGAAAATGCCAAATAAAATAAGCGACATATAAATAGAAAATACTAATATGATAAATCAAATCCAAATAATATATACAAGCCGATCCAAAAAGTAATAGTGTGCGAGAGATACAATCCGAAAACAAAAAAAATAAACCCGGACCCCTACTGGGTATGCCTAACCCTCTCTCCCTGGGACCTCCTCTGTCGCCTGTATGCCGTCGCACGGCCCGCATCAGTGACGATCATCTCCATTACGGCGACTGCCTCTGGACCGCCCTGATGAACGACACCTCGATCCAACGCGTCCCGCCCAAGCATCTCTATCCGCTGGCAGATCGGCAGGAGATCAATGGTGTGGTCATCCTCGGCCTGCTGGTTCTCCAGGATCTCCTCGTGTGCTGGCCTAGGAGCGCCGGGAGCGTCGGGTCTCAGCATAGGATGTGACACCCGATAGAACCATGTGACATACCCCTCCACACTGTGCCAGTCTTGGGTGACCCGAATGCGACGATACTCCTCTGGTACCACATGACGCTCCCAATCCTCAAATATGCCAGTGAGCTGCACTCGGGTCACAGTGTCAGGAGAAGCCTCAAAAGGTGACCTGGGTATCATCTGTACATACCCAAACTGTCGCATGCACCGCTCAGGGAGATACCGGACCATGGTGCTGGTCCCGCATGCCAACCAGCCAGAATATAAAGATATGCCGTCAAAGAGGACAACATGAGTGTAGTCGCTGAATGGCCTCCAAGTGACGTCATCGTGCATCGTGCGGTCGAGGTACCCACGGTATGGTCCCACTGCATTGTTCCCCCTCTGGAGAACGTATCTGGCGGCCCTGAGCTTGGCGTCATCGTACTCAGGATCAATGTGGAAGTCGTGGATGCGGGAGAAGTAAGAGATGATCCAGCTCTGAAACACAAACACGATAATGTATTAAAAATAAATATGAAACATAAATAAATATGAAACAATTAAAATGAAACGTACCGTAAGTAGTGTGCAGGATCCGGTCAACTGCCTCGTCCTCCAGTTGGAGGCCTCATTCAGCTTCTGGTATAGGTATGCCAGACTAGCTGCCCCCCAGTTCCACTGGTGAACGGTAGTCAAGTCCATGAAGTAGAGGAGGTAGGTCACGTCGACGTACCTTGCACTCTTGTCCACAAAGATTGAAGCGCCTACCACAAACATGTACCAGCACCAGAGAGCGCAGCCACGGTGATAATGTGTAAATAGGTCGTCACCCGCATCCTCGGCTTCGACCGCTGCCACCAGGTGGTGCTCGAAATAAGTGCTCAGTGTGGTGAACCGGATATGAGGCCCAGACGCCGTGATGCACTCATAGTCAGCAACTTCGGGCTCCATACCCAAATAGAGCGCCATCCACTCACTGGCTTCGATCCTCTGGATCCGGGAGTGGTGCAACAGCGCCCCCCTGATTGGCAGGTGGAGAAGACATTGCACATCATGTAAGGTGATCATCATCTCCCCAACCGGTAAGTGGAAAGAAGACGTCTTCCTGTGCCACCGCTCCACAAAGGCCCCCTGCATGCCGTGGTTGATGGTGGTATACCCCGTCATGCAGAGCCCACTAAGCC